>NC_063341.1:30016918-30075488 GCF_021869965.1 Rhincodon typus | reverse complement strand
ACACCTTGTTATCTCTGTCGTTGTTAGTCAGTTTAGTTTTAACATGAAGGTAACTGAGGTTAAATAATTTTTCATGGAGGTGGCATTTAATATTCACACCAGAGGGCAGTTAATCTTTGAGAGGAACAAATCAGTGAACATCCCAATTTTTGACCTTATGATGGATAAAAGTCACTGGTGGAGCAGCTTAGGGAAAATATAATTCGCATGGGAGCTATCACATAGCCTTGCTTCAAACCATTCTGAATTTTGAAGGCCATTGTTTCAGATCTATCAAGATAGTTGCAGTCACAAGATATCAATGAAGTTTCTCAGACATTCAAACCTCTATAGCACAATCCACAGGACCTTGAAATTCACTGAACTTCCCTTCTACAAGTGCTTGCATTATGCTGGGTTTAGCTTCAACAATGTCACTAGATTGTTGTTCCTTAGTCAGTTTACTTGGTAATTGCCAGTAAGTTTGGAATTGAGGGAATAAAGATAGGTCAACGTTGTTTCTAAGCTGACATTTGCATGAGCAAAGTTTCCATCAATGCATGGGAATCAGGAGTCAACAGTCTTGGTTGTTTGACCCTAGCACAGGTATGCTTAGGCTATTTGTAGTACTCCCACAATACACCAATTGAGGTCAGTCGCGCATGAATCAAGAACTAAACTTGGGGTCTTCCATAAGTAGTACGATTCATATCAGATCAATTAGTGTAATTAGCTGCCAAATCACAGCGGGAAGGAAACCACGAGTTCTGGACACCATAACTCCCATTATCTAGGCAGAGTGTTGAGTTCAGGACCAATTCTTTGACAACAATTAGAACTCCACAACCACATACCCACATCCAGTGACATAAGAAAGTAAATACACACTCAGGGCTTTCAATCATATATTAACAAGCATCACAAGTTGAATATTACGTGAGCGTGAGGATCTGGCTGGCAGCTGCACCCATTGCAAATCATAATCAGCTATGTGACCGAAGATCTTGCAAGATGGAAAAAAAAACCTGACAAGTTTGCAAAGATTATTCTGTGCCCAGATGCTTGACAACTAAAGTTGGTTGCTATGAAAAGAAGAATGAAACATCTTACACACCTGTTGGACTTCTGTTTCTCCATTGGAAATTTTTTCTGTGTACACAAATGAGTTGTAGATCGTCTGGAAATAGAACAGAGCAGGACAGGTTAGAGGACAGTTACACCCAAAAAGAAATCAAGTTCTTCTCCATTGAGTATGTCAAAACTGCAGCCCTTTAAGTCATGGTAATCACAAACGTATTTGAACTCTCTAGGCCTGAAGCTCAAAGTTACCTCAAAGTCCATTGATAATTGCAATTTCATGTTTCTGCAAATTGCTTAGAACATGGGTTTAAATTTGATAAATGGCCCAATGTTCCATGGTGCAAATCTGTGGCTTCTGAATACAACAAAACTCCAAGAACTCCCAACCTACAGATTATGTATTGTGTTTATAAATTTTAACCTCATGCCTGAAAATGAAGACTCATTTTGGGGTATAGCTCCATAAATGCCGACTACAATCAAGTTTCTGAACCAAGTAGAACATGCAGGCAGTTAGCTGAATAGCCCCCAGTCCTGGGCTGATTGAAGAAGAGAAAACAGCCCATTTTTTCCTGCAATGTGCTTTGAATTGAACCTGGTACTTTTTAGGCTGCTCAGACGACCCCTATAATGGTGCAGCAATAGTGTCCTTACCCCTAGATCAAGAGACCTGGGTTCAAGTCCCACGTGCTCCAGATCTCTGAATAGGTTTGTTTTAGAAAAAAACTGGGTGAAATTTATTAAAATTTCAGGCTGTTCAGCTCAGTGCTTAATTGGCATACAAGGACACCCAGGTCTTGCTGCTCATTCCTTTCTCTCAGTTTATTGCCTCAGATAATAATGCACCTTCCTGCTTTTGCTACAGAAGTGGATAACTCACACTAATCCGCATTAAACTCCATCTGCCATGAATTTGCCTGCTCACTCAGTCTGTCCAAATCACACTGCAACATTCTCCTCACAGCTCACCCTCCCACCCAGCTTTGTGTCATCTGCAAAAGTGGAAATGTTGCTTTATCCCGACCCCACCCTATAAAGGAAGTCTAGAAAATTTTCTGTGGGTGCTTTTAATATAAAAGGAGGCTAAAAAGGATTTTGAAAAGTAAAACATGGAAGTTAAAGCTTCTAAACCAATGAGCCACATTGTATTGTTCCTGTCTTATTTCAAGGTGTAAAATGTATGACTTTATTTTTTGAATATCTTTTCATCTACATCTGACTATCAGAAAAATCTATTTAATAGGTTTTCTTGAAAAGAAAAAAAATAGGGCTGGTTGCTGTTGAAGGCGTGGGTAGATGACTTGTCCATATTTGCATACTGGGGCTCAATGACTCAGACTGCAGTCACTTGGTTTTGCATTAAAACATGACATTAGTTGAACAGCTTCCTGCCTGTTCAGTAAATTATCTCCGTGCCTGTTGATAGTTTGCTCTCTACAACGCCTCAAATTTGCCTCTGCATATTCTTAACAAAGTCTCTCGATGTATTGTGCGTTTTCTACATTTTAGTTAAGTCACAGGCCACAGGCTCCCACGAATAGGTGAGGGCATTTAAGCTCTTCCAGGATGCTTGGGAGACAACCCTAAAGCATTTTTGCTGTCCTCCTGGTAGTCTCCTACCACATCTAAGTCCTGTGTAAAGCTGTTACTTCAGATGCATCATGTTAGACATCCAAATGACTTGCCCTGTTCAGTGGTTTTAGTTTTGAGTGATTAGTGCTGTTGGATTTCAATAGGATGCTGCTGTTACTTTTTCCAGTGCCTTTCCCAAGCTGTAGGCTCTTCCAGTCTCTGAAGTGTATAGAAGCTAAGGAACAGCTGCTGCCTGGGAAACCACAACCTTAGTCTCAGGTTTTAGATCCCTGTTCTGAAGTACCTTTGGCCTTTGTTAACTGAAGGCTGAACTGGCACACTGAAGGAGCTGATGATCATTTCATCATCCATACTTGCTTTCATTAAGAGGAGGCTCCCAAATCATGGAAAACTGTCCATACTTACATACTGAGGCTCAATGACGGAGACTGCAGTGACTTTGGCTTTGGGTTAAAGGGGACTTTAACTGAACGGGTTCCTGCTTATTCAGTAAATTATCTCCACGGCTATCGGTGGTTTGCGGGTTGTGAAATGAAATATTGGAGCAAGGGAGATGGTGAAGAGTGATGGTGTAACAACAGCCTTGTTTGACCCCAGCCTTCACAGGGATAGATTCTCTGTTGGTTAAGGATCACGAATTCTGTTCCTGACCGTAATATTCAGAAGAGAAATCTCCAATTCTATATTTTCTGGCATCCTTCAACTTTATCATTTGATTATGAACTCAATGAACCACAATTTTCAATATTAGTCCTTCCTTCCTCCTAAAATAAGCTTTTAACTATCAAGCCTCATATAATCATTATTTCTCAATTTAATCTCTTCTGCCATTTGCATTAATTATTACTATACTCTGCTTTGATGTTTCATCCAAGTTTCTGAATTTACACAAACCATCATTTGGGCCTCAGTGAGAATACTATCATTTTTTGATATCAGGGATGAAGGACTGAACTTCAGAGGAGATTTGTGTGAAACTGGAAGGTTATAAAGGGATCCAACTTTTTTTTTTAAAATCATGAATGCTTTGATACATTAAGTAAAGTTCCTTTTATTTATCAGTGAAGAAACTGAAGATTGCCAAAGACCTATAAAGAAAAGTCAAGGTAATTAGGACATGGAATGGCCTCTGAAAAATATTTTGGACATAGAATTTAAAGAGCTTCTGAAAAGAAAATAAGCAAGTAGCTGAGAAAGAAAAACTGAAAGGATATAGAGAAAGGTCTACGAAACTGGATCAATCATGACCATCAGAAAGCTGCTGCAAACTTGTTAAATGATGATATCCTGTAAATCTCCAAACTTCCTAGTTTTTAAGTGTGATTTCCGAACCAAAATTACAGAAGTAAAACTGCTTTCGGAGACAGCTAAGGAACCTAACTGAAACAACTTTAACTTGGTTGAATTTCAAGAATTCTGTACTTAATGCAAATGTACAGCAATGAAAAGGATATTTTTAATTCACTCGTGGAACATGAGTGCCGCTGACTGGCCAGCATTCATTGCCTGTCCCTAGTTATCCTTGAGAAGGTGGTGGTGAACTATATTCTTAAACCACAGTTTACGTGCTGTAGGTTGACCCACATTGCTCTTGGAGAGGGAATTCCAGGAATTTGATCCAGCAGTAGTGAGGAAAGGTGATACATTTCCAAGTCAGGATGGTGAGTGGCTTGGAGGGGAACTTGCAGGTGGTGGTGTTCCCAAGTATCGGCTCCCCTTGTCCTTCTAGGTGGAAATGGTCGTGGGTTTGGGAGGTACCAAAGGAACCTTGGTGAATTTGTGCAGTGCACCTTGTAGATAGTACATTGCTGATCCTTAGCATTGATGGTGGAAGGAGTGGATGTTCATGGATGTGGTGCCTGCTTTGTCCTGGATGCTATCAACCTTTGAGTGTCGTTGGAGCTGCACCCATCTAGGCAAATGGGGAGTATTCCATCACACTCCTGACTTGTGCCTTGTAGATGCTGGACAGGCTTTGGGGAGTCAGGAGGTGAGTTATTTGCCACAGTATTCCTAGCCTCTGACCTGCTCCATAGTTAAGGTACTTAACTGGTGAGTCCAGTTGAATTTCTGGTCAATTATAACCCCCAGCATGTTGATAGTGGGGGATTCAGTGATGGTAACATTACTGAATGTCAAGACGCGGTGGCTAGATTGTCTCTTTATGGAGATAGTGATTGCCTGGCATTTGTGTGGCACAAATATTACTTGCCAATTGTCAACCCAAGCCAGGCTGTTGTCCAAATCTTGCTGCATTTGGTCATGGACTGCTTCAGTATCTGAGGAGTCCCAAATTGTTCTGAACATTGTGAAATCATGACTGAACATCCCGAGTTCTGACCTTAAGACAGAAAGAAGGTCGTTGATGTTGCAGCTGAAGATTGCTGAGCCCAGGAAACTACCCTGAGGAACTCCTGCATAGATGTCCTGGACTGGAGGTGACTGACCTCCACCATCTTGTGATAAAGTAAGGTTAGGCAGATAAAGGTAAAGGAGAATCCAAAGAGATTCTATAAGTACATGAAGGGCAAAAGAGTAACTAGGGAGAGAATAGGGACTCTTAAAGATCAACAAGATCATCTGTGTGCACAGCCACAAGAGATGGGTGAGATTCTGAATGAATATTTCTTGTCAGTATTTACTGTCGAGAAAAGTACGGATGCTAGGGAACTTCGAGAAATAAATAGTGATGTCTTCAAGTGTGTCCACATTACAGAAGAGGTGGTGTTGGAAGTCTTAAAACGCATAGATCTCCGGGACCTGATGAAGTGTATCCCAGGGCTTTGTGGGAGGCTAGGGAGGAAATTGTGGAGCCTCTCGTGGAAATATTTGTATCATCGACAACCATGGGTGAAGTTCCTGAAGACTGGAGGATAGCTAATGATGTGCCATTATTTAAGAAAGGTTGATTCCCCAGCTTGGTGGTAATGGTTGAGTATGGGATATGTCAGGGCATGAGGTTACAGATTATGCTGGAGTATAATTCTGCTGCTGTTGATGGCCCACAGCACCTCATGGATACCCAGTCTTGAGTTGCTAGATCTGTGAAAAGTCTGTCCCATTTAGCATGGAGATAGTGCCATACAACATGACGGAGCGTATTCTCAATGACAAGGTGGAACTTTGTCTACACAAGGTCTGTGTGGTGGCTATTCTTACAGATACTGTCATGGACAGATGTATCTGCAGCTGGCAGATTGATAAAGATGAGGTCAAGTATGTTTTTCCCTCTTGTTGGTTCCCTCACCACCTGCTCCAGACCCATTCTAGCAGCTCCCCTACCCAGAGTAGATTCTGTGCCCTTGTCATCTGCAGTCCTTCCTCCAAAAACATGGAGGAATACTAATTCATCAGTGAAGGGAGGATGGTATGTGGTAACCAGGAGGGTTCCTTTCTCATAGAACATAGAACAAGAACATAGAACATTTACAGTGTGGAAACAGACCCTTCGGCCCAACAAGTCCACACCAACCCACAGAGCATCCCACCCAGACCCATCCCCCCTCGTAACCTACCTCATCTACACATCCCTGAACACTATGGGCAATTTTGCATGGCCAATCCACCTAACCTGCCCATCTCTGGACCGTGGGAGGAAACCGGAGCACCCGGAGGAAACCCACGCAGACACGGGGAGAATGTGCAAACTCTACACAGACAGTCACCCAAGGGTGGAATCGAACCTGGGTCCCTGGTGCTGAGGGACAGTGCTAACCACTGAGCCACTGTGCCGCCCGGTTTAAGCTAATGCCATGAATTTTCACGGGATCTGGAGTCAATGTTGAAAATTGTCAGGGAACCCCTCCAGACTGTATACCACAGTGCTGTTACCTCTGCTGAGTGTTTCCCGTCAGTGGGACAGGACATACCCAGGGTTGGTGATGTATGGGACACTGTAAGGTATGTTTCATGAGTATGACTATAGCATACAGCTCTCCCAATTTTGGCACCAGCCCCTAGCTGTTAGTAAGGAGGACTTTTATAGGGTCAAAAGCGCTGTTTCTGCCATCACCTTTTCCAGTGCCTCAGTCAATGCCAGGTGGTCCATCCGGTTTCATTACTTTGTCAAGACTTTGTAACGATTAGTACAACTGAGTGGCTTGCTAGGTCATTTCAGAGGGCAGTTGAGTGTTGACCTCATTGTTGTGTGTGTGGAGTCACATACAGGCCAGACCAGGTGAGGTTGGCAGACTTCCTTCCTTGGTTAGTGAACCAGATGGATTTTTTCAACTTTTTTTTTATTCATTAATGGGATGAGGGTGTCGCTGGCCAGGCAGCATTTATTGCCCATCCCTAATTGCCCAGAGGGCAGTTCAGAGTCAGCCACATTGCTGTGGGTTTGGAGTCACATGTAGGCCAGACCAGGCAAGGATGGCAGTTTCCTTCCCTAAAGGACATGAGTGAACCAGATGGGTTTTTCCTGACAATCGACAATAGATTTATGGTCATCATTAGATTCTTATTTATTGAATTCAAATTCCACCATCTGCCATGGTGGGAATCATAGCCAGGTCTCCAGAATATTGGCTGCCTTTCTAAATTCACAGTCCAACAACAATACCATTAGGTATTGTCTCCCCATTGTGGTTCCATTTATTTTCATTAAAGGAAATAAAGTTATGTTTGAATGAAGTTACATCGTCTCCCACATTGCACTCCCTATGTATGCCATGCACAACTTTAGTTTTTTTTTGCTTGAGTTTTCCATGTGGCATCAAGAACCCAAACCCATTGGGCAAGGGAGGGGCAGATATGCCCAACCATATGGTCAGAGAGCTCAGTAGTAAAACCTTCCAAGAGTTGGCCATCTACACATTGCCTGTCAATGGGCAATGTCATGATATCTGGCTGGAAGCCTGACCAGGAGCAATGGGTACAGCTGAGGAAGGTGAACACAAGGACTGATCAATATCAAACATCAAATGCCTGAAGGCAATAGGGCTATCAGGATGAAAGGGAACAGACCTGCAGCAGTAATACCAGCGGTAGCAACCTTTCACTCTTGTTTTGATGTTCATGATCCTGTTGCTGGCAGGCTGCCTCAAATGAGCTGGCGACTTCCAAACTTGGCAGGGTGCCACTCAGATATTGCTAAAATACCAGTGCCTATGCAGGCCCTGAACAGCACCTAACTGGCTGCCCATCTCAGCGCACCATATATCCGAGAAAGTTCCTATCACATCCCTCAGAGAGTTGCCATCAAAGAATCATCCCAACATTCCTCCCCAAACACCCCACATCCAACCCGAACTGCTCTGGTTCAGGAAAACTGAGCCCAATACCTTTGCAGCTACTCAACCTGATGTTCCTTAAACTATTGGATCAAATTCCAAATGCTATGCAGAGTTATTAGGGATGAAAGCGGATACTGGAATTGGTTATGCTCAGTCTCCACTAGTTTTCTTGGTGGTAGCAGTCAGAATCTTTCCCAGTCCAAACTCTGCTTCTTCCAATGTACAGTTGTACCTGCATGATGCGGTTATACAGTGCTTTCTGCAGGGGCGCAATAGAGAACAACAGATTGCAAAAGACCAGCTGAAAAGTTTATTTAATCAAAACCTTAAGCTAGGTCACTAACCTGAAGCATTTACAATGTTTCGGTCTCCACGGATAGTGCCCGATCTGATTATTTGCAGTGTTATCCTTCTGCAAAGTTTCTTTCTACAGCTGGTAGAACACCATAATGCAATGCCTCAATGATCACCTCATGAATGTTCTGTCTGCACTGCTACTGGCAGGACACCCACGCACTTCATTTCAATTGCCTGGCTCCAGGAACTCCACAGACTAAGTTGTTTCCTCTAGTGATCAAAATAAGATCAAACTACGCCTGTCCGACTTTAGAAAATTAAAAGGCTTGGATAGGATTCATTACGCATGGTTCATGGAAAGCACACAATTGGTAGGTCAAATAGCCTTTGGTTTTACAATCTGCAATCAAGCTAATCCATTTCATTGTTCATACCTTGTTATATTAAAAACAAGTGAAGAACAGCCCATGCATTAATCAGGTAACAAGACATTTCAAAAAATTAATCCAACTTCACAAAATAGGAGTGTAGCCATCAATCTGAACATCGACTGACTGCCAATTCAAACTGGAACAACTTCAAACACTGAATTAACAAAGAAAACTCTGCACCACCATCGATGCAATTCCTAACACCATTACATAAGTGTAATGCAATGGAACTGGCAATTCAATTTTTAAGATAATGTTCAGGGGTTATAAAGAATGGAGGGGGATTGGTGGCCACTTGCATGCATCACTCAGAAATAAATGCCTCAGCTCAGGTGGCAGAGCAGGAACTGACAGAAACCCCATCTTCAGAAACAGTACTGGAAAACAGGTAACAAGGTGTAGAGCTGGATGAACACAGCAGGCCAAACAGCATCAGAGGAGCAGGAAAGCTGACGTTTCGGGTCTGGACGCTTCTTCAGAAATGACTTCTGAAGAAGGGTCCAGACTCAAAACGTCAGCTTTCCTGCTCCTCTGATGCTGCTTGGCCTGTGTTCATCCAGCTCTATACCTTGTTATCTCAGATTCTCCAGCATCGGCAGTTCCCACTATCACTGGAAAACAGGTGATGTGGGATACTGCTTCCTGACCAAGAATGGAGTTTTTAAATCAGCAACCTTTCCAGAGGTGGCAATATACTGCAACGAGAAAGGGAGACCATCATTCTTCCTGTGAACTGAACACTTTAGGCTCCAAACAATTCTGTTAAGAGATAACGAGGTGTAGAGCTGGATGAACACAGCAGGCCAAGCAGCATCATAGGAGCAGGACGTCTGACGTTTCGGGCCTAGACTCTTCATCAGAAAACCTTGTTACCTCAGATTTTCCAGCATCTGCAGTTCCTACTATCTCTGATACAATTCTGTTAAGAGGTTGGCCCTTTCTCAAACTGTAAAAGCCTAACACAGCCATTGGAAGCTACAATCCAAAAAAAAGCAGTGATACGCAAAATATAATCATTACACATTTTGTGTTATATTGTTCCAATTCTATCCAACTTGCTCGTAAGCAAGGTACCTGTTACTCAGAGCATGGGAACAAAGTGTGCTGAGGTACAAGTGCAAACTTTGGAAATTGGGGCTGGTGGGAATCTCTCTGGTAAGTCAACTTTAGGTTAGCAATCAGACTCTAACTTAGAACTTTCAAAATGCAAGGTAGTCAAGGAGTCTAGTTAGCAGAAATCCCCTGGTTGCTGTACTATCCATCAAGCAGCTGAAAGTGCACAAGTATTAATCACAGTAGCAAGAAACTAATTTTCCAGTTGCAGCTTGTATGGTAGTTATAGGCTCTCGGTAGTGCTACTGCACACCCGAGAATGGGTTCAATTCCAACCTCAGGCCACTGTCCATGTGGAGTTTGCACATTGTCCCCATGTCCGCATGGGTGCTCTGGATTCTTCCCACAGTCCAAACATGCGCTAGCCATGGGAAATGTGCAGGTTAGGTGCATTAGCCATGGGGCGGGGTGGTAGGGGTGGGTCTTGGGTGGGATGATCTTCAGAGGATCAGTTTGGACTTGTTGGGCCGAATGGCCTGTTTCCACACTGTAGGGATTAAAAAAACGACCTTATTTTTGAATTCAATTGCCTCTCATTCTTCTAACTACACAGATTATAGGATGGACTATTCAATCCTGCCTTGCAGGATGATCACCTCATTCTCAAGAGTTGGTCTCATGACCTTTGTACCATATCCAAGGTAAGTACATCCTTACTTTGGCAAGGAAACTAAAACTGTGCACACTCATCCAGGTACGATGTCAACAAAGATTCTCTGTCATTGCATTAAGATTTCTTCACTCTTGTATTCTAATCTCTTTTGTAACAAAGGCTAATATACCATAAGCTTTTGCATTTGCACACCTGCAGGTTAAACATTCTGCGGTTTCCCAAATCCCTCTGCATCTCAACATTGCCCAAGGTTTGAGCATTTTTAAACTATTCTACCTTTCTAACTTTTGTTCTGAGGTGGACAACTTCACATTTGCCCTCACTATATTTCATCCTTTAGGTACTTGCACACTTGCCTTCATGAATATGAAGTTTGTCACGACCTCTTGTAGAGCAATATATTGAATGATTATTGAAAATACAAATATACAATTTCCACTGATCCCTCCCTTATCTAGTTATAATCTCAAAAACAAAATATTGTCAACACACAAAGTTCCATCACAAATCATTGCTGACTCCTCTTAATCACAGTGTGACTCTGTATTCTGTTACCAAACCCCTAATAATAATTTTAGCACTTTTCCTACTATTGATATCAGGCGATCTATAGGTCACTTAGCATACTGACATTACAGGAAGACGAAACTTGGCATTCTCTTCAAAGCAAGCACAAGTGAACTGGAAAGTGAAACATCCTCTCAGAAGGTTGATTTCATCGCACAGATTGAATTACAGTATATCTCAGTAAGAAACGCTTTCTAATCGCAGTTTTGGATAGTCCAGAATGATTTTTCGTGTTACATTTATATTTTCTTGTTGACAGAAGTAGTACTGTAATGAATCTGAAGGAACTGAAAATTCAACCCGAGATGGAATTCTAGAGGCAAAAGGAAATAGTTGTCTCAGGAACCGTATGACAAACTCTATTTTCTAAAAAGACATGGCTGGGTAAGCTCACATTTCATGCTGATTTAGTATAGTTGGCTGGACTGAATTTCTCCCCCCTGCTACATTCGGGAAACTATCCAAACACAAGGCTATTTAACTGCTTTCTGCAGAAGGTGTTCTGCTGTATAAATAAATGTGTCTGGAAACTCTATAAAACTGATATTTCCTCCAGGACAAAATAAAACAAATGTTCAACTCCCATCCATCTTCCAGTCCACGATATGCACTTCAATTCATTGAAAAACACTTGTAATGGATCTGATATTCATTACCCACAGAAAATTTATACTTATCACAGTCTATCTTGAACTCTGAATTGTAAGACAATCTTGTCAGATCATGGAGCAATTTTTTTGAGCAGGACCCTAACTACAGGGATCAGAACTAACACACATACTAACTTAAAACAAACAAGAATATTAGTTGAAGTAGGCTATTTTTAAATTAGACTGATCAGAATCCACTAAATACCAGTATTTAAATTGTACATTTATTAACAAAAGTTTTAACTGAAAGGCCAAGTACAGCGTAAATTTAACAAAAAGGTGACAGTTCTTGGAACTTCACATTCTGTGTAGCATGTTTTAAATCTTTAGGATATCCGATGGAGCATCACAGGTAATGAATATTTTGGAAGTATGGTCACTATTTTTACATACGCAAAGACATGTTTAGTTTTCAGCAACCTTCTTTAAGTCAAATGTAAAACCTATATAGACTGTTAATGTATTAAGATAACTACCTCCTGAAGCACTGCACAAAAGTGAAAATTAAGTAGCACATGTCACCTCAAGTCTATAAAGAGATGGGGATAATTGAACAAAGTTGTCCAGACATAACATCTTTACAAAGCTAGAGGAATAATGTGCATTGTGTTTTTGCTATACTACAGCATAGGCAAGGCAGAAAATTGAGAGACAAGACTAATTACGGTGTGACTGGCTTGTGTGAAGTTCACAGTAACATGCAACAAAATCATCACTACCAGAATCAAGACTTATTCTTTCAACAGTAAAATTCCACATAAGTAAAAATGTGACTTCTGTTGCCCACTTGTTACTTCAGCCGGCTTTGATGAAACACCCCTAATAACTTTTAACAACACTGGGCTTACTCTTAGGATTAATTGTTTCACTGAGCAAGTGATGTTTGCAACACTGTACCATCTCTATCACCATAGAACATCTTCTAGTTTATAATAATATATGTAAAGCTTATGCAAGGAGTCAGCTCTTACAATAGAATCCCTACAGTATGGAAGCAGGCCATTTGGCTCATTGAGTCCACAACAACCCTCCAAAGAGCATCCCACCTAGACCCGCAGGCCTCTACCCTATCCCTATAACCCTGCACTTCCCATGGCTAAGCCACCTAGCCTGCACATCCTTGGACACTATGGTCAATTTAGCATGGCTAATCCACCCTAACCTGCACACGAAGAGAATGTCTGTGCGGAGTTTGCACAGTTGCCCAAGGTTGGAATCAAACCTGGATCACTGGCGCTGTGAGGCAGAAGTGCTAACCACTAAGACATTGCGCTACCCATTGTCCATACTCTCTCAGGGGAAACAGTCTCTGCACATCTACCCTGTCAAACCCTCTAAGAATCTTACACGTTTCAAGAAGGTCACCTCTCATTCTTCTAAACTCCAATCAGTTCCTCCCCAATCTACTCGACCTCTCCTCACAAGACAGGTCCTCCATACCCAGGATCAACTGCACGAACCTTCTCTGCCTCCAATGCCAGTATATCTTGCCTTAGACAAGGGGGACCACAACTCATCACAATATTCCAGCTCTGGTCTAACAGTGCCTCAGCTAGACCTTGTATTTTTATATACCATTCCCTTTGAAATAAAGGGACAACAATCTATTTGTCTTCTGTTACCCGCTGACTTGGATGCTAGTTTTTTCCGATTTATGCACAAGGCCTCCCAAATCCCTCTGTTCTGTCACTTTCTACAGTCTTGTTTCGTTATCTAATATTCAGCTCTTCTTTTCTTCCAAAGTGCATTGCCTCATTTTCCCACATTATATTCCAACTGCCAACGTTTTACTCATTCACTTGACCGATCCATATTCCTCCAGGCTCTGTGTCATTCTCACCAATTGTCTGTCCACACACGTTTGTCACCTTTTGTGGCATCCACAAACTTGGAAATATTATTTTTAATTCCCTCATTCAAATTATTGACATAGCGTCAATGTGGAAGATCACCAGGAGACTATTGCAACAGTCACATATTAATGTAACCAATAACATGAATGAGAAATTAAACTGAAAATGAGCAGAGAACAGAGGTTCACTTCTTGGTAGCATTAGCTATTCATGTCAAAAGCTGCACCACAAACAATTTAATATTACTACTGTATAAAATTTTCCATCATAAATCCTTACATCTGCATTTCAACATGTTAATTTGTGAAAGTGCAGTAAAACTTGAGTTCCTTCATTTTCCTGTTGCTCTGTTGATCCTATTTGAAAAACATCCATGTCCTAACTGAGTGCATTCTGCATCTCAAATTGCTGCAACCTTTGCTACTTAACTAAGTCAAATACAAGAAAAAAAATGAAACAACTAATAAAATAGGTACAAAATTACATCTGGCCAGTAGTCCAAATATCTCGCACCTTTTTTTTTAATTCATTCATGGGATATAGGCATCACTGGCAAGGCCAGCATTTATTGCCCAGAGGGCCGTTAAGAGTTGACCACATTGCTGTGGGTCTGGAGTCACATAGAGGCCAGACCAGGTAAGAATGATAGCTTCCATCCCTGAAGGACATTAGTGAAACAGATGGGTTTTTCTGACAATGGATTCATGGCCATCATTAGACTCTTAATTCCAGAGTTTTTCTTATTGAATTCAAACTCCACCAAGTGCCCTGGTGCAATTCGAACCCAGGACCCCAGAACATTACCTGTACCTCCAGATTAACAGTCCAATAATAATACCATCATGATTTGGCCTCAATACGAGGTCTCAACGCTGTGTGAAGTGTTACGAGGTTAAATAAATAATTTATTTTTTATTTCTTGCAACAACAACGAGATAACCCACCTGCGCCAACCCATTCCCTCCAAGAAAGGTTTTGCTGATTCCATAGCGCACAGAAATCTGAGGTCCCTTTTGAAACCTCCACCCTGTGAATAAGAGCACATAATACTACCCCTAATAAGTATCACACCAATAATACAACTCCAGTCCCAAATACAAGACAGCAGCACCCAAACGCCCACTACACATCAGCATAGGCTTTCACCTCCAAATACTCCACTCTGGAAGATCCTTCTATACCTCCAGGAGCCCAAACTTGCTCAATAACCAAAACTCCAGCTCCTTGACTACAGAGTGAAGGACAGGACATTGAGGAGAATCCTCCTTTGATCCTCCCTGGAGTTTGGAGCAATTCCCCATGTAGAAGAATTTATTTATTGCAAGAATAGAGGTTACTACCTTAAAAGGATAGGAATTATTTTCTGTATAATGTATACATACAAATATGTACATACACTTAAAAAGTATATTCATAAATATATACTGTGGAACAAAAATACAGTTTACCAGGTACTGCTTATACAACGTGTTTCATTGTCACGTATCACTTTTTTAATGACATGCACTCTTTACACTATATTTTATATATACTTTTATATATACATTTACAGATATATTCCTTATAATTTAGTCTGCCTAGTATACTTCAGTAAATATTCCTATTTGGCTTTCAATTTTACTGTGCAGAAAAACAAAATGGAAAAACCTCATTCCTTATGCAAGACTTCAGTAATGTTGTAAAAACAATTACATCACTGTATGTTACCAAAAAAAAAGGCAAAAAGTCTCAAGAAAGCAGGTCTTTGAAACTGTAGACATTTATGAACTGCCAAAATATGTGACAAGACTGAAAGCGCTAGGAAGAGCTGATAATTGTCGGACACACAGCAGACAGCAAAATTGGTTCCAGATGTCAAACCAAACGAAAAATCATTCTGCAGGTAGGCAACTGAAATTAAGACCAGCCATAGCCTGAATGCACAAAGAACAATAAAGGAAAACTTTGTTCACCCTCCAAAATTCTCATCTTTGTTACTAAATGGATAAGTTACATATTCACCAACCACTATTACACACATCATCCAAGTGGTAAACAAGCTTGAGCCTTGCCACTGAATATTTGCCAGCCAGACAAATAACTCTGGAGTATGTTTCAACTGCATCAGCTCTAGTGTGGAATTATTCTTTGAAGCGAAAGTAATTCAGCTAGTTTCTACGTGTAGGTGGTGTCATTTTGTTCACCCAACCACCTGCATGGGGTTTCAAGGAAAGCAATGTGACTAAACAAAAACCATTGATTTCCACGGCAGCATAAGTAGTTCTACAAATAACCTCATGAAACCAAGAGGCTGGGAAGGTTGGGTAAGATAGCCCTACTTGATGGGAATCAGGCCAAAATGACTTCCAGTGAGGGGACCACGCAGAGATGGCTTCCACTCACTGTGGCCGAGTGACCCCCACTAAGGAGAGCTGCACATAGTACCAAGTGAAAGAGAGAGGGGCACCAAAAGGGGCAAGAGAGGGCATTACAAATGGAAAGAGAGAGTATGAGTGCAGGAAGCAGGATGAGCACAAGCCTGTACTGTTTAGGGATAGGATCAGGACCTGGGGTGGTAAAAGAGGGGAGCAAAAAAAACCAAGAATTCCAATGGAAGGAGAGGCAGATTTTAAGATGGGGGAAGAGGGTGCTCTTAATAAAGAATGGACAGGAACCTAGAATGGGGTGAGAGAAACAGAGTTTGAGCAAAGGAAATGATGGAGAGATTGTGGATTTGAAAGACAATGGGGCAGGGATATGGTAGAAATTGAGGAAATCAAGTAAAGGCAAGAGGGAACAAGTGCAGGAGAAAGTGGTGAACAAGACAGAAAATGGATGCATTGGCAGGCATGTTAACAGGAGAGGAGAGAATACAAAGAAGACAACCAGAGGTGAAGAGTTCATGGCTGAAAAGAAACCACAATGTAAAGGGAGCCAGTGTTTTTCAATTAATGTATCATATGGCAGGGGAGAAACACTGTTAATGCGATGTATTCAACTAAATTTAGGATATAAAATATTGAGAATGCTCAGTTTTAAATTACCATACATTTTTCAACAATTTGTTTCCGAACATTTGAAATGTTTGAGATATGAACTCTGATTCCACTTGTTTAAGCACACACAAGTATTTGTCAGGAATCTACATCTATTGGTATTTTCCTTCTCAAAGGACAAGAGAGAGTCACAGGTATGCAAAATATTGCCTATCAAACTGTTTAATTTGCAGCATCAACTGGCCTGGATTTTCTGCCAACCAGACCCAGCGTTATTTCAGCTTAGATGGGGCTTGTGCATTGGGTCCCTGCAGAAACCCGGTCATGGCAGCCTTACAGAAATGCCCAGAAAACTGAAGTTGCTGCTGGGCAATTCTTCTACACCTGCAACCCTCCAAGATTCTTCATTTAAGTTGGAGACTTCAAAGGGTTCCGATGAAATGAAATAAGAGTTATTCGGGAAATATTAGAGTATTAAATACATGGTCCAACTCCTGAGAAACTATTTAACAGACCGTATACTTCAGTCACATATCCCCCAACCATACACTACATCCCCCAACCCTGACCCAACACCAACAGATCTATATCCAACCACCTTGGCAGCTTACCCACCTCAAGAAGCACCCATCTCCCTTACTCATCTCGCACCCAACCCTCCCAGTGGCAGTCAGGACTTCTCAATTTCAGAACACAGCAGCTGTCTGCTGTGAAAATTGGGGCGTGGTTTGCCTTCCCCTGACAGTTCTCTGCTATGAAACAGCTATCAGGCTGTAAGGACAGTTCCACCTTTCTGGAAGAGCCCTGAGCAGGTTCTCCCCTCAGAAATGCAGAGCTCCCTCCTTCTGTAAACAAAAAAGGATTGGAGTGGGAACCTGTATGAGATTGCCACTCCTTGAAAAATCCAGCCCATGCAGTGGGATACCCAAAAGTCTTAGGGAAGGATTCCAATGGAATGATGTATCTTGTAATGGGGCATGGCTGTAAGATAACATTCAAAATCCAACTGCAGAATCTCACACCACCAATGGGTGAAAACTAAACATCACATACCAAAGCAGCTCCCTTGGTATGTGATGAGTAAATGCATTATCTAACCTGGCACTCAACCATCAGTCCCAGTACAAACCATTCTAATTTATTGTCAGTCAGGGCCTCCAGATCTTCCATTTTCTTTGCACACAATTGCCATTCCTTTATTTGTATCACTGTAATGCATTTTATCTGCCATCTATTATTTAATTGCTGAGTATCTTCAGATCCTCCAGAGCTTTCCTCTTCAGCTTTGGAGTCGATACCTTCATAAACTTTGGCCATTTGCAAATTTAACCGTTGCATCTCTCATTTTTCACTTCATAAGCACAATAAAGCGATCCCAAAATAAATCCCTGTGGACCCGACCCTTCCAGGCTGATGGCAACCTCAGTACCATCATCCTTTAGGTTCTGTCAAGAAATCCATTGCAAAACACTCCCATTGGTTCCTACTTCCTTTACAGTTGTAGACTTTGCAGAGGAACATTACAACAGTTTGAATGAAACCCAAGTATACCCGATCCACTGGATTATCTTTAACATGCTACACTGTCACATCCCTGAAGAAAACCAATGTTAGATTGGCAAAACCTATTATAAACTGAAAATAGCTATCTTTAATATTTTTACAATCACATCTTTGAGAAGAGTTTTCATAACTTTCTCAATGGCGGACATCAAATTCATTAATCTGTAGTTGCCTGGGTCAATTTTGCTATCTTTTTAGAAACAGGAATAGTATCTACCTTTTTTCAATTCCCAAGCACCTCTCCATGGTTCAGTGATATCTAAATGATTTGGACTACAACTCCTGTATTTTCCTTCCATGCTTGCTGAAGATTCTCAGGTGCATTATATCTAGTTCCTGAGAGTACTCACTTGGAAGTTGTCACAGCTTTTGGTCAACCATTCTTATTCTTACCACTTTGATAGGATATAGGCATTAGTAGGCATTTGTTGCCTATTCTTAATTGCCCTCGAACTAAGTGGTTTGCTAGATTATTAGAGAATTGTTAAGAGTCAACCACATTGCGATGGGTCTGGAGTCCGAAGTAGGCCAGGACAATTGAGGACAGCAGATTTCCCTCCCTACAGGGCATTAGAGAACTAGTTGGGTTTTACAACCATCACAAAATGGTTACATGGCTGTCATCAAATGGAATGTTAATTGACTTCAAATTTCACTATCTGCAATGGTGGGTTTTGAACCCATGCCCCCAGAACATTATCCTTGGCCTCCTGATTACTAGTCTAATAACATTAGCACAACCGCCATTGCATGCTTTGTTAGTAGTCATGTGACTAGTATCAAAAATTGACTTCAGTTTCCTTGCTCACTAAAAACTGAGGAAATGAATACTTAGCACTTCTAAAAAAGATTTGCATCTATATAATGCCTTTCAAGATCACCAGACTTCTGAACGTGTCTCACAGTACAGAAGTACTTCTGAAGTGCAGCTATTGTTGAGGCCTGTGTAGCTTGTCTCCCTTGATATTTGAACCTCTCACTGATACGTGCAGATCAACCATCCATCCCCTTCACAGTCTTGGGAACTTCTCTAAGTTCAATGCGGTAAATCATAAAGCAAAAAGGTTGCCAAACGATTTGCTATTGTTCCATTTTCTTTGGCAAAGTGCTCAGAAGGTCTCAGCTGGTTGGATTTCTTGTTTAAAAAAAAATTAAACAAAATGGCTTTTATTTTAAAAGGAGGCAATAATCTGGTACAAAACTTGGCAATTATATCAAGTTATTCTTAAAGCCACTTTCCAAATAAGGTTAGATATCTCATAGTAAGTTCCTCAGTGCCACTTAATTCACTTCACTCGGTCAAGGACTCAATGCAGCATTATTTTCTTCATTTCAGAGTTGCCACATACCTACATAAAAAAAAATCCCACAGGACCTCTGGCTTTAACCTCTTAAAAGATAGGAAAAAATAAATTTTAATTGTTTTTTTAAATTCATTTACAGCACGAGGGCATTGCTGGTTAGGTCAACATTTATTACCCACCCTAGAGGGCTGTTAAATGTGTTCTAGCATCACGTGGTCCAGACCAGGTGAGATTGGCAGATTCCTTCCCTAACAGGCACTGGTGAACAAGATGGGTTTTTCCAACAATCAGCAATGGCTTCATGATCATCATTAGACTCGTAACTCCAGATATTTTTATTGAATATAAATTCCACCATCTGCCATGGGGATTCAAACTCAGAACATTACTCCGCATTAACAGTCCAACGATAATATCGCCCATGGGCGATAAATCAAACAGCAGCAAAATTATTTTGTTCAAAATGTAAGTTCCTTTTTTTTAAAGCAAATCAAATGGAAACAGTGGTAAAATTTTTCTTGATCAACACAACATTGATAAAATCTCATCAAAAAGTTTAGGTGCTTATTCATCTTGAATGTTGGAATAGCCTCAAGTAGACATAGGGAGGGAGTGGAGAGGAGAGGAAAGACACAGTGGTGCTGACGGTTAATCAGTCAGCACCGCGCACCCCCCCCCCCCCCCCCCTTCTTGTAACCACAGGGATCGCAGTCCAGTTTGTTTCAACCTGTCTGTCATCCTTTGATGGTTGCTGCTTGAAGAAGCCTTGCCCCATTCAGGTGTGACACTTCAGGATTCCTCTCGAGACAACCGCTGAGTTTATATCCACAGTCATCCTTCGGCTGTATGTTTTTTTTAAGAAAATGCTGTAATCAGAAGTTCAGTATAGCTGCAGGTGATCTACATTTAGGATCCATGATCATGCCAGCACTCTACCCCAACCACAGGTGGTACATACCCTGGAATTACATCACATTATTATAATAAGGTGACAGCAAATGGGTTCCATAGGACTGTAACATCTTTCACTGCAACAAGCTGAAGAAAATTCAGGATTTCTGAAAACAGTGTCTGCGATTTTCATCTGTTGTACTAAATTGGTTAATAGTGGTCTACAAGCTAAAAAGGTGATGCCGGAAATTGACCCAGTGGCCTAGCTTATGAGGGAAGGTTAGTCAGAGTTCCCACTCGATCAAACTGCAACTGCTTGGATCCTTCTCTACTAAAGTAGCTTCGAATGTCAGCAATTTGGTTCGAAAAATCATCAATGAAGCAGGAGATAGAAAATTTCACAATATCATTAAAAATACGACCTTCACATATTTTGGAAAAAAAGACTCTTCTGTAGATGATAAGTTAGTGCCACATGTTGTTCAGCCAGGGATTCTGAGCTGGACTAGTCTGCTAGACAGGGGGAGAATGTCTGTGTGGAGTTTGCACAGTCACCCAAAGCTGAAATCAAACACAGGTCCCTGGCACTGTGAGGCAACACTGCTAACCACTGAGCCACCGTACTGCCCCTTGCATGCTTCATTTGAGTTGCAAAACAAAGGGCTTGTTACAATTGCTGTGCAACTGAATTGTATTAAGCTAAATCATTACTGCAGTTATTGTGTATGTATTTAGTGATATTGTAATCCCATGAATAAATTTAAAAATGTGGGGAAAGTTGAAGGGAAAAGGTTGAGTTACTGCCTGCTGTGCCATTGGGATTTCGAATTGCATCTGGTACCATTTTTATACCATCTTTGTATTTTTTTTTAAATTGTTTAAGACACAAGACATGCCAACTAGAAATGTTAAATATGGGAGATGCCTCTGGACAGTGAGAGGATAACAGGCAAGTTATATGTAAAACAAATAATAATATGTTGAAATATATAACTAACTTACATACAGATATTTAAAGTTACATGTGGGTCCAAAGAATTTTTATAGCGCAGGAGACAACTTCAGGAGCAAAGAGTTTGAGAACTTTAGGTTTAGGCCACAATTTCAACACTCATTAGAGATAGATTAAAGCCTTTTCAAATATAGTGTACAAATTTACCAGATTAATACCAGCCATGGAAAACTCTTCTGAGAACCAGGAGTTGCCATCCATTAAAGCAAAGACTGGTTAGGAACAAATCTCTCAAGTTTTTACAATTAGGGAAGGTTAGTTAATGTGAACGGAGGATGATTATTTTCCACTGGTTCCAGATTCAGTGTTGAAGCGTTATCAATCAAAAATTGTCACTAACCCAATGCAGGGAGATTTGCTTTTAAACACCTTATCATCCCCACAAGAGACAAATATCAGTTATTTGCAGCATAGAAAGATGACATGTAGGCCATGATGTCTCTGCTGGCTCCTTGCCAAAGCAATTCAAAACTAACGCCAGTGTCCCTCTTTCATTCTATGCCCTGCTTCAAATATCTGTCCAATTTCCTCTTAAATAATGCAATAATATCTGTCTCCACCATCCCCTCTAGCAAAGCATTCCATTTCCAACAAACCTGCATAGAAAGAAATTTCTTCATCCTGTCTCCTAACTTGCTCCATGACAATTTTAAAATGATTACCTTTAATTACTGATTCTTCAACAAAAAAAAACTACACTATTTTCTTTCTCATTGCCAAACGTATCATCGTTTAAAATCTTTCAAATTTTATCTTAGTCTTCTGTGGAAATAAGCCAAGTTGCTCATTATAGCAATAATTTCCCTTCCGGTCACACACCTGATGAATCTAACTACTTTTTCTTCCATGGCCTTATGTTCTGCCCATAACAGAGTGCCCAAAAGTACAAAATGGACAATTAAGTGTGGTCTAATCAAAGGTTTACACATATTCATCATTATTGCATTTAGCACTCCTATTTACAAAATCCACAATTTGATTTTATCTACAATCAATCAGACCTTCAGGCATTATCAGTTTGAACTACAAGTCTCTTTGCTCAATAACTTACAACTGGATGAATAATTCCTTATCTTGCTTCTTTTCCAAAAGTTCTCACATCAGTCACCTTTGTTCTTTGTACGAATATGTCAGTTTCCCTGAAGTCTTTTGAGTTCTTCTCACTGTCAGACCTCCTACTATTGTCCCACCAGCAAGTTTTGGTAATATCTTCATGATATCCAAGTCCATATTTTCTGTGTGTACCAGGAATGAAAGTGGACTCAGCACCAAACTATGACGTAAATGACTGACGACAGTTCTCAAATCTGATCAATATCCATTTACCCTAATTCTTCACTTTTCTGTCAATCAATTCTCTATCCATGCTGTCAAATTTCCTCGTGTACCATTCACCTGAATACTCAGAAGCCTCTGGCAAGATGACTTATCAAGTGCCTTCTGAAAGTCCATTTTACGCTAGATCTGTTGTGCTCCTTGAACCTATCCAAGTGGTCACTTCATCAAAAGAACTCAAATTTATCAAACACAACTTGCCAACACACTATCTGATCGTGGCTGCTATTGATCCATATTTCATCAACTCACTGAACTTGTTGAAGATATAGTTTCACCAAATTTATTCAACAGATTAGACAGCAAATAGATTAGCGATACTTAATAAAACAAAACTAACTGTTTCATGATTACCACACATTTAACAGATGGAAAAGAGAACAGCATAGGCACTTTGTCTCAAAAGACATGTTAAAAGAAAAAAAGGTCAATGTTGCTGTTCGTAATTACTAGAAAAAGATAAAAGATCTGCGAAAGTCAACATAAGCAAGGCTGTGCTCAAATTCCCGAAGAATTGAATGCAACACACCAACAAGCAGGTACCTCACGGCTGACAGATGACAGGTGCATGTATGAGGCACCAAAATATTCCTGTAAAACTCTATCCCATTAACCCATTGGATAAGTTGGTGAAACTACCTTGATACACAAGATCAAGAGCAGTGAGGAGCAATTAGCGTGCTTGATAGACTTGATATTTGCAAAGAAGTGACCACTTGACCAGGTATAGGAACACAACCAATCTAATGCAAATGGATTTTGAGGAAGTATTTGAAAAGTCATCTCACCAAATCTACTCAGTGAACTGAAATAATCTGAAACTTTCATTTTTGAAAGAGTTACATTTTAAGTAGCGACACAGGCTAAAACAGGTGAAAGACATGTGAAGACCTTTCCTAAGGGATTGATTTATCATTGATTTTGTTTAATAACAGTGAAAATTCAACTATATACGCCAATATCTGGAACTAATGAAGATAGTTAGTCAGTAGTGAGGTTTGGGGTAGGGATGGTACAGGACAGATCAAGAGGCACATTTTTCCAGTATTCTTATATACATGTACAAGGAATGGAAAGGATTTCAACATTTGCTTGAAAGTGCACACGGTATATTAAATTATACAGCACAGGAAATGGAGCCAGACCCACCTTTAACTCAGGCTTCAGGCATGCTTTCACAAGAGGTTAAGAATCTGGATTGTATTTAGAAAGATTAAAAGAGACAGTTGCAAAACGTCATACTTCAGTACCTTTTATTCTCCACCCACTTCTTCACTCATGGTGTTTTTCATTCCGCTCCTAAAGAACTTGTTACTTTTTAAAAAAAAACTTTTTTATTTAACCTTTTCCTAAAAAAAAAATCCACCTGTTCACAGATGTTTTTACAGACCTCTCGAGCAGATGGAGCTTGAACCCTGGCCTCCTGGTCCAGGTGTAGGTACACTACCACTGTGCCACAAGAGGTCCAAACACCAGCCTGGGCCCAGTAATATTACCACCGTGCCACTGCCTGTTAAAATAACACTCAAGGGCACTGCATACGAACTAGGAAATATGAGCCATCAAATAGCAGAGGATCATTACATTTCCACTGGCTCAATCAACTCATTAAATGCATCAAATTAGTATTCAGGTGAACTGAGACAATGTATGATGATGGAAAGATCATAAACAGTAAAACTGAGCCCAATTCTCTCTTTTCCTGCTATTTGTATATTTGCATTTTTCAGCATTGAATATTAGTCTGTTGAAGAATTGAATGTCATGATGTTTTGCTGGTTAGTAATGTTGCAGCATTTTTTCAGTCGTTCATTAACAATGCAAGACTGACCTGGCAACAGACCAATAAATTTACTGGACTGAAAGTTCTCTTTGTCATCCATGGCTTAGGGCTAGTACTCTTACCTCAGAATAAGGAAGTTGTAGTTTCAAGAGACGTGAGCCTACAACCTGAGTTAACACTTCACTGTCACAGTGCTGGGGGCATCATCCTTTCAAATGAAATATTAAACCAAGCTCTCACCTGTCCTTCAGATGGACAGAAGTGATCCCATGGAGCTATTTTGAACAACATTAAGGCTCTCCTTGCTTTTCTGGCCAACATCAAGTCTCATCTACCACCATTAAAATAGAGTTACATGATCATTATATCACTGCTACTTGTAGAACCTTTCCATTATTATGCTTCAAAACTGTTACATTGGCTTAAACTGCTTCAAGATCTCTTGATGTTGTGAAAGGACATTGCTGCAAGTTTTTCTTCTCCCGAAGGTGCAGATTCATGCAAAGCCACGATCTCCCAGTTGCTGTCAACCTTCTATTAACAGAAATGGTTATTTAATGCTCTGTATTTCACATAAGTAAAAAGACCTCAAAATATGCATATTGACAAAAAGTGCTGGGAGACCATTTTATCAGAGCCATTCTTTCTTCTCCTTAACTTCTCTGCCCAAAAGCAGTTCCTACCCACAGTGCCACAACCTCCATCATGTAGGGCAAGGAGGCAGGTCAGAATACATACCAAACAGAACAAACTGGCGGGGAGGAGGGCAGGGGGAAGAAGAAAGAGAGAGAGACAGAGAGATGAAGAAAGCAAATACCTATTTCTCCAAAGATCCTTTTCCTGTTTTCAAATTTCCAGCATTTGCAGTATTTTTGCTTTTTGTAACATTTTCATTTTATTTGGTTGGCTTGTGCATCAATATGGACTATTCTGTTTTAATGCAATATTACTTACGACTTTTCACTGGACTGTAAAGTGCAATGCAGTATCATGGGCCCAGCAAGCTGATTCAAGCTGCTTTTGATGAACAAAACAAATAACAACAAACATGTCAACCCCAGAACTGTGTTTTCTCTGGGGTAATTGCAAGTTTTAAAAATATGCATTTTGCAACAAAACGAAGCCTAAAATTTGAAATTCAAATCAGCAATACTCAACAATACTCAAATAGCTTAGGCAATTTAAACAAAGTGAACAAACTCCACAAAATTTCCTTCACCCAACACGGAGAAGGCATTTATAACACCACATGCCACAAAACTATCTTAACATCACAGATTATCAAATACCTAGTGACTAATGCATGCAATGTACTAAATCTTTTCTCTATAATGTGTCATTCCATATCTAATATTGTGTGTTACACAAAATCATTTGCGAATTTGAACTCATTACCTGCACAAACTAAAAATATTGTACTTTTTAAAAAAATCAGACATGTTATGACACCTCTGGAGCACGCAGGAGTCAAACAGCCCCAAATAGCCTATAAATGCCATTGTCAAAAGGATGACAGAAAAATGGTCATCACCACAATTTGTCATATTGCTGCCTACTTGTGGACATCACATTCTAGGTAGGCCACATTATGATTAGAAGTTAGGAACTGTGGCTAAGCAGAGTCAGCAGTTGAAATACATAAATCACTCAATGATTATTAATAATCACTAATTGTATTTTTAAAAAAGGTTAAATGCAGTGTTTTCATGTATCTCAAGAGGTCAGTTCAGACGAGTTGGTCCGTTTCTGTGCTGTATGACTCTATAACTGGAAATATAGGGAAGGTACAGTTATGTTACAGTGCACAAGGCTCCGTTCTGTTCAGTTCAGTTCTGGGCACTGCACGTCAGAATTGCCTCAGGAGGACTACTGCAGCAATTTACTAGAATGACGCTAGCAGTAAAAATGTTAAATTGAGATTAGATTAAATAGACAAGGTAAAATAAAATCAAAGTATTGATGCTGGGCATCTGAAATAACACCAGGAAATGCTGGAGAAACTCAGCAATTCTGGCAGCATCTGAGGTGAGAAATACAGAAATGATGTTTCAAGGCCAATTATCACCATTCTTCAGAAGAGAAGAAGCTTGTATTTCCTTGGAATGTAGGATTGAAAAGGGAAGTTAATTGAGGCATTTAATATGGTCAAAGGAGTAGATAGGATGGATACAGGAAACCTATTTCCTTTGGGAAGGGAATTCAGAACAAGGAAACATAACCTTACCATTGCAGCAATTCTTCAGAAATTGGAAGTGTGAAATTCACTCCTCAGCAAAAGACTGCTAAGATGAAGTCAATTCAAAATTTTAAAAGATTTCAAAATCATTAGATTTTTGGCACTGTGTTCCTCGCAAAATGGCTAGAAACAGCTACAGTATAATCAGCTATGATCAAAATGAATACAGAACAGTTTGCAGCATTTGAAGGACATACTTTTATCCTGTGTGAGCAGGAAGTCTTGCAATTTCCAATAGAAAATTCAACATGGAATATCAGAATCCTACATTGGTGGAAACTCCCTTAGGAGAACACCTACTAAAATGAAACATTCAAATATGCGTTCCATTGATTGTGTACAGTCTAAAGTCTCAATGTTTATTATAGCAAATAGATGCTGAACAGTCCATTGTTGGTGCAGTGATTTGGCATCCAAGAAAACAGAGATGCTTTCATTTTCCACTGAGCTCTGCTCATCCAGAACTTATCCATTGTCACCCAAACAGAAACTTCCTGTCAAAAATCACGTGAAAGTTTTGATTCATGATTGGAGACAATGGAGTACCAGAATCATGATTATGTAATAAACCATCAAGATCAAAGTACAAAACCAAGTGATGTCGCATGTTAATGAATCTCAGTGCATTTGTTTCTGGAAGGGATTTTGGGCAGAGTAGTATTGTCAAATCAAGGCTGGAAGAAACCCCCTCTAATTACCATAAATAGTTATAATTACCAGACTATAATCTTATTAGCAGGTTCACATGACACAAACCACAAGACTAAAGCTTGAGCAATTAACTGGAGTCGCCTGAAAGATGAAAGAAGGTCAACGCCTGAAAATCACTTAGATATGTACCATTGAGGGGGATGTTCTGATTGGCATCTTCCATAGTCTGCATTTGGACCCCTGTTGTTTCTAACTTACATCAATGAGCAGGATGTTGTAACAGCATGTATTTGTTTCAAATGACATTGAAACAAGGAATGAAACAGAATACATTCAAAGATTTATAGAGAGATTCGGATAAACTCCACAATTGGGCAGATGAAACACAGAAGAAATCTAAAATTTATTTTTAAAAAACCTTGCATCGTAAGAATACAATAAATGGTAGGTGCAGGGAGACTAGGGCATTAAACTTTGCTACATTTAATTGCCTGAAAAGTACACTGACATATGCAGAGGTCACAGAAGGCATAAAATGAATGCAAGTTTTTTCTTTAGACATGTCACTTTTCACATCCAGCAACGCAGCAAAGGCATTTTACATTCTAATGGTAATGAAACATGCCTCCAAAAACAGGATAATATCAGTAAATTTGTAAACTAAGTCTTTACAATCATCAACACTCACTAACAAGTATGATTGTTCACCTAGGAAATTCCACGTCACTGGTCACATCTCTGTCAGATTGGGTGGAGGGTTGTTTTCTAGAATGGAGGCCTATGGCCAGTGGTGTGCCCCAAGGATCAGTGCTGGGTCCACTGCTTTTTGTCAATTACATAAACGGTCTGGATGTAGGAGGTATGGTTAGTAAGTTTGCAGATGACACCAAAATTGAGGTGTAGTGGACAGCGAAGAATGTTACCTCAGAGTACAATGGGATCTTGATCAGATGGGCCAAGGAGTGGCAGATGGAATTTAATTTAGATAAATGTGAGATGCTGCATTTGGAAAGGTAAATCAGGGCGTGACCTATACACTTAATAGTAGGGTCCCTGGGGAGTGCTGCTGAACAAAGAAACCTTGGGGTGCAGGGTCATACTTCCTTGAAGGTGGAGCTGCAGGTAGACAGGGTAGTGAAGGCAGTGTTTGGCACACTTGCCTTTATTGATCAGTGCATTGAGTATAGGAGTAGAGGGGTCATGTTGTGGCTATACAGGACATGAATGAGGCTACTTCTAGAATACAGCATTCAAATCTCATCTCCCTGCTATAGGAAAGATGTTGTGAAACTTGAAAGGGTTCAGAAAAGATTTGTAAGTACGTAGCTGGGGTTGGAGGGTTGGTGGGTTTGAGCTACAGGGAGAGGCTGATTAAGCTGGGGCTATTTTCCCTGGAGCATCAGAGGCTGAGGGGTGACCTTATTAGGAGGGGTTATAAAATCATTAGGGGCGTAGATAAGGGTGAACAGCCAAGGTCCAGAACTAGAGGGCATAGGTTTAAGGTGAGTGGGGAAAGATTTAAAAAGGGACCTGAGAGGCAATGTTTTCACACAGAAGGTGGTGTGTGGATGGAATAAGCTGCCAGAGGAAGTGGTGGAGTCTGGTACAATTACAACATTTAAAAGGCATCTGAATAGGAAAGGTTTAGAGGGATATGGGTCAAATGCTGGCAAATGGGGATAGATTAATTTAGGAATATCTGGTTGGCATGGAAAAATTGGACCAAAGGATCTGTTTTCATGCTGTACAACACTATGACTCTATCACTAGTGGAATACGACCACATTGAATTCTAGTCATCACAGACAATATTGGTTCAAACTGCAAATATTAGCCCAAAAAATCGTAAGCATAGAGTTATGATAATGGGAGCAGAGAATTAAACAAGGCAGTCTAAAACAAAAGATGAAACTCTCGAAATTTATAGAAGTATCCATTTCAACTAAACTGGATTATTTCAATTACATTCATAGTCATATGGAAACAGACCCTTTGGCCCAACCTGTCCATGCCAATCAGATTTCTTAAACTGAATTAATCCCATTTGCCAGTGTTAGGCCCATGTCCCTCAATGTTTCTATCCATGAATCTGTACAAATATCTTTTAAATGTTGTAATTGTACTCACATCTAGTACCTGCTCAATGAAGCCGGAAAAGTAGTGCCAGATAACAGATTTGATTTGTGGAAGTGAATTTGAAACAATTAAAAAGAAAAAGTAATTTTAACCAACAATATTGTAAAATTGATTATATCACTTAAAGAATGTTACATAAAACTGTATGGAGACAGATGATAGTTTTGTCACATAAACCCATATATGTTCATGAAATTTCCATGATTTTCAAGAGTTAATAGTGTATGTTTAGAATAACTCCACCAATCAGGCTTAAAATTAACACGTTAAGAACATTAAAAACATAATAATGCAGGCTACTACAGCATGCAGCTCCAAATCGGTCAGTTTTCTTCAATCACACAAAACCAATTATATTGCCCCAATTAAACCTGAATTATTTGTGGCATTTATTTTACCCTTCTCTACAATCAGTGCCATTTGTCTAGTTAACGTACTATCTAGTATAGCTCTAAGCTAGAAGACCAGGAAGGTGTCAGGTTCAATCCTTGGTCTATGCAAAATTAACATCCTAGCATAGGCATCCTAATTGGCATCAATGCAGGAAAAGAAATCGATCAGCTAGACATCCTACTCAAGACAGCTATTGCAGGAAAGAATGTGGGATGCAACGTGAAATTAGAATCAGGTTTGTGTAATGCATTTTCCCATAATCAAGTAGTCTTCTGGCATATTGAAAATTGGGTATTTGACAATGCATGTCAGGGCTTGGAAATTAATCCCAGAGAATCAGTGCCTTTGATGACATGTGCTGAAAATTGGGGAAGGGGAAAGAAAGAGTGAAAATCTGTGGAAAATTATACAGGCAAAGAAAGTCTGTTTCGTAAGAGAAAAAGGTTATTCAAAAAAACCCCTCCATTTCTCGATAAACCAGTTATGTTTATTGGAAATGAATAGGAATCACCTGATTGTTCACATAAAACACAATATTGCTTAAAATATTTGTCATATTTGCCCTTCGAAATAAAGTTTTCTGTGACATAGGCATCATTATAGTTTGCTCCCAGAGGGATAAAAAGTTTGGAGTAAAGCAGTTGTGCTCAGATACCAACGCATGTCAAAATTTTTTCTATTATTAGCAATTAACTGCTGAACTAGTTTCTCCATATTACAAAACATTCATCAATCCATGTAGATTATATTATCCTTTGGCATAAAATATACAGAGAACAATCAACTGAAAAAAAGCATTTACAGTAAATTAACTACATTCATATTAATTTTTGATTTTTTTTCAAATAAATATTTTTTAAAAACAAAATAATTATGCAGTCAAGAAACAACAAAATCAAACTCTCCTCAAAAAATTGTGTCAGGCAGGTTTGGTTGGGATTTCAGAATTTTAAGAACAATTTGACAGTTAACATTATGCTCACATGCTTATGTACTACAGAGGTTCAACGAAAGATTATCTATTCGATATCATGTCCTTTATTCATTCATGGGATGAAGGCATCGCTGACCAGGCAGCATTTATTGCCCATCTCTAATTGCCCAGAGGGTAGTTTAGAGTCAACCACATTGCTGCGGGTCTACAGTCACATGTAGACCAGACCAGGTAAGGATAGCAGTTTCCTTCCCTAAAGGACATTAGTGAACCAGATGGGTTTTTCCAACAATTGACAATGGGTTCATGGTCATCATTAGATTCTTAATTCCAGATACTATATTGAATTCAATTCCACCATCTGCCAGGGCGGGATTCGAACCGGTGTCCCAAGAACGTTAACTGGGTCTCTGGATTAACAGTCCAGCAATAATACCACTAAGGCCATTGCTACTGTCATTGTCATTGTCATTGTCAATGGCCATTGTCTCAAATAGGCCATTCTACATTGCATTCTCGCTCTCTTCATCCTGTGCGTTTAAGTCAAAACCTACTCCATTTCATTTTCCATAGGCTGTAACGTAGAATTGCTCATCTCCAAGTCTGGTGTTTACGGAAGACTATGGACAGATTTAACATATTTGCTTAGACATCACTAGTGATTACACTTCACAAAAACAACTGATCAGCTACAAAGCATTGTGCTGTCTCCATCCAAGCCCCCAAGTTGTAAGACCTAATTTCTTTCTTACGATTGGTTACATACTCGCAAAAGCACAAGTATCAGGGCGAAAAGCCAAAAAATAAATTACAATTGCCAATACAGCTGCCAAGGCTAGAGTTGAGTTGGATTAAAAAAGGCACACATAATTTGCAAGGGAAACAGCAAAAAAACCTAAGAAAAGCTAACAGCTAGAGCTACTTACATCCAGCGCTTGTTAATGAAGAGTTTGAAACACATGGCTTACTAAAAAGCAGGAAGTCACAATAAAACAAGCAATAAAAAAGAGAGATGATTAGATTCATTCCTTCCACATACAATCAACATCATAGCGTCCAAATCAACACATTTCATCTTTTTTGGTTGTGCATAAGACAGTAAAGTAAAATTTCAAAATATTCATCCAGCATTCACACCTAACCAATTGTTCTTCATGAACAACTTTCCACACACTTTAAACCCAACTGAGACACAAGTCTATTGCCTCTGGCCACACTTATACCTGTGGCCTACTAGTCCACTCAGTTATTTGTGAAAGGAGTTGACAACCTGGTCTTAACTGTTAAATGGAAGTTTCTTCCATAGATTGAAGAACGTAAGTTCCATCAGGTCAAAATCTATTTTGCTAGCACCTCAATCTTCCTCTTCCCTTTCATCCAATTATTTTCCGTTCTCCTCCATATGAACCTAAAGGCTATCAGTGAGCTGTGGGTGCCAGGCTCCCCATTCCTACTCATATTTGGTGACAAAACAGGATCACTTTTTCACAACAAAGCTTCATAAATAGTTAAAGATAGGAGCCTCCATTTAAACATTGAAGCCAAGTGGAAAGAATTTGTTTGAGCACACACCTCTAGCCACCAAAACCAAAACATGTGCTCCTACTTCTGAAGATTAGGTCACATTGGCTTACAGTTCAACAAACGATATGGCAGCTCTCCAATACCACACTCAAGTGAACATTCTTCATTTTTAACTAAGCTAGAAACTGCTGGCAAGTTGTTTGAAGATGATATCAAAACAGCAGGCACAGTAAAAAATTCTACATGGCAAAAATAACAGCACAATAAGAGGATGAAATGAAACGGAGATAATGTTAAGAGGGCAAATAAAACAGCCATTGGCATTCAATGTCTGCAAATATGTGGCTTTAAAATTTGGCAAATAAGGAGTAATTATTATTACCCTTTGTATGTACAGGGTTGATGTGATAGGTAAACCAACAAATGTGGAAGGACAAAGGGGTTTCAGGGTTTAGGCTGAAAGACATTAAAGGCAGGATTACAACTGGGTAAGGCCATTAAAAAAGTTAATAGAATACTTGGTTTTATGGCAAGATGTGCAAATTATAAAAACCAAGATAATGTCAACCTACTTAAAACCTCAGTAAGGCCATAGAGTATTCTATGTAAGTTTACAGTCTTGCAGTATTTAGCTCCACACAAAAGGAAGAATGTTGAGTGAGTGCAACACGAATTTACTTTGATGGTTTGTCAGAATCAAAAACTAAAGGCACACAAACTGGTGCCAGTTTTTGTTGGAATAGTGCAGTGTGTTTAAAATTATGAAGGTAAGGACAAGAGAGATAGAAAAAGACGGTTTCCAGTCATCTAGAACGAAGCTACACTGACATAAAAAGGGATCATGATTATTGGACTGAATTTTAAGATTTTTGTCCTCTAGCTCCACTTTTTTTAAGGAAACAACTTATTGTAAAGAGATTTCATCCAAGAGATTCAGGACACAGAACAGAATTGTTTTGAAAAAAATCACTGAGCATCACAAATTGTGAAATCAGGGTTTATAAGTGAAGGAGAGATCACATCACCATTTAGGAATAGGTTAAGTAGGTGGTTGAAGGAAAAAGGACATGGAAAAAAGATGTGCACATGGGAACTAGTCTAGTGCTGATCTGGAGGATAAACATCATTAATGACTTGTCAGGCTGAAGAGCAAGTTTCAACACTGTAATATCAAATATTTGTATTCAACTGTGGAAAGTATTGGGAACGTTATTGCCAAACTAGATCTGTCCTCGTCCATTAAACATATGGTTGATTATGTGTGCTTAACTGCTGCAAGTCATTTACTTAAAGACAGATAGCCAGGAGAAAAAAGGTAGGGGAAAAGTTAATTAAGATGATTTTCCTAATGTGAATACATCCTGCTTGCTACCTCCAAAAGCCTTCAGAAGCAATCGTTAGCATGGAATTGAGTTTGGCAGACCCAGTTACAGTACACATTCAATTCTGGTCTATGCTGATGTAAGCTGTATAACAACAGGACTGCAGTCACCTAGCCAGCTAGAGTCTAAGGACCATTATTCCTCCGTTATTATCATTCATTGAAACTGGGACCCAGTTCCACACTATTGTTTAATCTCTTCAACGCAACCTTTCCTACCAGATTGAAGATCACCTCTCTCTGTTGTCTGGTAGCTGAGCTACTAAAATTGGTTTCAATGATCTCAAATGCAATAAGATATAGACCCAAAGCATAAAAACTTGTGGTCTCAAGATCCTTGCAGTGTGGAAATGTCTCATTCAGTGGTGATCAGATAGTGCAGCATTGCTGCACTGACTTAAGTTATACATATTTGCAAGTACCCTAACTTTGGTGACATTCTTGTGGTCATGTGATTGTGATGTTAGTCATTATACTCCAATGTGTCATTGTACGACTGATTTTCTTCACTCGCAGGTCAAGTTCATCATGGGACATATGTGGTAAGAAACCTGCTAGCATATTCTATGTTTGTTTATGGCCCAGAAGATCTCCTGGAACCTGTAGATTTACAAGTAAAACAAAACACTGTGCACTGCAGCAAAGTAAACAAGTTAAAATTTGTATTTATTGCACTGAAATATCCAAAAAGGTGCTGGAGGTAACAAAGGGTTTCACCAGCAGATGAGTGGGCACAGGGTGAGAATTGAACAATGTCACACAATGGAAAGTAAGCAGTCGTAAAAAGGATGCAAGTAAGTGGCCAGAAACTTCTCATGGAGTCAAACACAACGCAACACAAAAGGTGGCAAGCAATCCTAGTCAGCTTGATAACTGGCAGGGCTAGAAATAGGAAGTGGACTTTGAAGTAGGGACCAAAGACTTTGGCCATATTTTTCTTCATCTTTAGCAGGAGGAAGTTCCAACTCATCCAAGAATAAGTTTCTGACAAGCAGTGTGACCAATCAAAAGGAAGGTGAGTTGATGCATCAGAATACCGATGAAACAGCTGTAAAAGGTCAAGATGTAGGTTTGAAAGAAAAAAAAAAAAGAGGGTCAAAAATAGATCCTTCAGAAATTCCTAGCTTGAGGGGTTAGTAGTGCAGACTGGAGGAAACCATTCCACATGGTTGGCTATAATTTTATATCAATAAAAAAGCAACCAAACAAGTGCAGTTCCATCCAGCAGGACGATACTAAAGGCAATGGGAAGAGGAGGGTGTGGTTAACAGTAACAGCAAAAGGGTCAAAAAAGGATGACAAAGGAATGGCGAAGACAATATTTTGGGCTTGTTTTCACAAAAAAAAACACAAAGTGCAATCCAGAAATAAAGGGTAAGTAACCAAGGAGTAAGTAAGAGTGAGGAAATTGAAGAAATTTGTATCAACAGAAGAAGTATGCTAGAGAAAAGCAAGGGACTAAAAGCTGACAAAACCCAGGACCTGATAGTCTCCATTAAGGGTTTTAAAGGTGAAATGCACTGCTTATGATTTTCCAAAATTTCCAAAGTATTAATCCTGACAGATTGCAAGTTAATGCCACTATACAAATTAGGGGCCGTGTGGCACAGTAATATAGCCCTGCCTCGGAGCCAGAGGTTTGGGTTCAATCACACACCCAAAGAAACGTCATGGCATGTCCAAACAAACTGACTGTAGAAAAAACATAATTCAAGAATGAAGGAAGAGAATAACACAGTAAACTACAGATCAATTAATCTGACATCAATCATTGGTAAAGTATTGGAATCTTTTTCTCCCCCCTAGATTCCTTCCCTCTTTGATGTGATGCTGCGCCAGTCACTTCTACTGGAATTTATTAGGAAGGAAAAGTTACCAATGTAGGTCATTGCTGAGACCATGCCAGGAATACTGTGCACATTGTCATTTCCATATCTAAGCAATGGTGTACTAGTCTTTGACCAACATAGCAAAGGGTTGCTCGGTTCATTTCTTAGCTGATAGGGGTATCCCGTGACCCAGTAAAATGGACCTATACCTTCTGGAGTTTAGAAGGATAAGCAATTATATCATTGAAACATAAAGCAATTTGACTGAATGGTCACAGAGAGTGCTTCCCCTGATGGGAGGGATCTAGAACATGGAGGCACTGTCTCAGGATAATGGTTTTATCAGTTAGGACTGAGAATGAGGAGAAAGCTTTCCACTAGAGGGGGGTGAATGCTTGTCCTTCTCTAGCCCTTCCTTAGCTGTAGCATTGAGTAGCTTCAAGGCTGAAGCAGATAGGTTTTGGTGTCTTAGGGAATCAAGGGATAAAGGGAGTAGCCAACAAGTAGGACCAAGACTCAAGCGACTGCATGGTCTACTCAAGCTTTGATTTCTTATGTTTAGTCACAGTCACTAAAAAAGCCATCAGTGACTTTGGTAAGGGCACTCAGTATGGTGGCAATGCTGGAACCTGACTGGAGATTTTTCAAAGATGGAATTGTGGAAAAGATGGGTATGGATTTTAGAAGAAACAAACAAGCATTCATGGACTTCGGAGATGAAAGGTAGGTTGCAAATGGGGCAACAGTAGCAAGAACACAGGAGTTAAAAGGTAGATTTTGCTTTGAGAGGAGTAACAACAACATGTTTGAAGAATAAGGGGCCAAAGAGAGATCTGTTAACAAGATTAGATAAAATGGCGATAAGGAAGGGAAAGTGAATCGTCATCAGTTTGATCACACAAGTTTGACAAATTATGAGTCAAATCACATGGACAACATAACTAATATATTCTATGTAATGTAGACTCATTCTTAGATGATAGCATGGGAGGATTTCAGTGGTGAAAGAATGTGGGATAACATCCACTACCTAGAGTTGGCATAAGCTGTGTTGAGCCAGCCACAGAATGGTCTGTCCACTCTGGCCCTACCACTGGTTAGTGGACTGAGTTCACAGCAGGTGTTTTGTGCTCAAAACATGCATCAAGAGCAATAAATTGTCTGTTGTCACATGGAACGATGGGAGTTTCTCTCCCTTCTAAGAGAAAGTAACATCGGCAAATTGACCAGTTAACCTGATTTGGCTCACCTTTAATTTTGCTTATATATGAGAAAGAAAGCAGAGTGGGTGACAAATAAAGACCCAATAAATCCATTAAGGAATACACTCATACTTGATACCCTTCTACTTCCCCCTCACTGAAAACATGCCTTGGTCTAAGCTGCAAGTTTCAAGGAGGAAACATCCTGGAACGAAAAGGCATGATTGAACCATACAACAATGAACTCACAACCATTGGACTCAAGCAAAGTATTCCAGAAAATTGAGCGCACAGAGCACTATGGAGGGTGCACTGCTACAGATGCTATCTTTTGGGTAAAACATTAACCAGAAGTAAAAGTCAAATTTTACTAAGGTAGATTCAGAAGATCCTATGATTAAATTTGAAAAAGAGCATGGGAATTCTCCAGGAGTTTTTCCCAACTTTATTGCTTAATCAGCATCACTAAACTATTCCTCTCATTGCTGGTATTAGGATCTTGCTGGGAGGTAACTGCCTGCTACATTCCCTTCAATAATAATTGTATCTTCAGTTAAATGGTAAAGCATTAGCAGAAAATGTCAACATCCTGAGGTAATGCAAGGCCTTTTATAAAGGCATGGTAACTAAAACTTTCTCATTGTTGAGCAAAAGAAACTGCTCTTCTCACCTTAAATTTGAGGTGTGCTATTTGGAAAGGATGGAGGAGATTTCACTGTGCAACACTGAGCTCTTTGAAACCTGAAATTAGAAAGTGTTGATTCTCTTTCACTGATGAGCGCAAACATTCACCAAGAAAAGTCCAGTGAGACTAAAGAGTAAAATGCCAACTCCAGTCGCACTGATCTAGTTCATGTTTAGCATGATCATCTGTTTTTCTTGAGGGATTTGCAGGCCACTCCAGTTGGCAGGGATTTAGGAACGATTAGGTGAGAATGTCTGTGTGTGCTGGCATACTGATAGAGGTATAGAATGCTGGCAAAACCCTCAAACAAAACCACAAAATCAACACGTCCTTTCCTTTGAGACAGGGTTGAGTTTAAGTTGCTTTTGCAATAGATGTGCAGCAATCAATTAAACCCAAAGATCTCAGAAATGTCACAATCAATGAAAGGAAGTACATGTACTCTATAAATATTATATTTCTTTATTCCAATATTTTCACTCCTTTTTGAAGCTGCCTAACCATGTTGCAACTCTATTTCGTAGGTGCTGATAGCCCTGGCTCAGTTGGCTGGACAGCTGGCTTGTCACTCTCTGTTACATCAGTGGATTCAATTCCTGCACTGGCCAAGATTACTATGGGAGGACTCTCCTCTCAACTTCTCTCCTTGCCTGATGCATGGTGACCCTCATATTAAAATACCACCAATCGTCTCTCTCAAATGAGAGCTGCCCTATGATCTCTTAAGATTATGGTGGCTCTACCCTTCCTTAGCAACTGCCTTCAGTATCTCCGTCTGTGTCATAATGTTTTTCTAAACATTCTAAATACCCAATGAAGAGGAATTGTAGAAAAGGTGGGATTGGTTCGGTTGGAAGCGTGTGAATTGCTCTTTAAGGGGACCAGCATTAGTCATGATGGGTCGAATAGCCTTCTTCTATACTATAACAATTCTATGGTCTCACGAAGATTAATTGAATGTGGTCACATCAGAGGTAAATCTGATCCTGCACCCAACCAATCTACAGGCAGGAGTGCAGTGCAGCAAAAGACATTGGCCAAAAATTCAGAGTGGAAACCTTGTTGTTTATTGGTTTTTAATTCCCACAACTCTTCTGCCAATGGAAACAATTATTTCCTATTTACTCAATCTAACATTCATGACTTTCAGCACCTTTCATAGACCTCCCATAAATCTTTTCTGTTGAGAAAAAAGCCCCAATTTTTCAAATCTCTTCACAAAACTGAAGCCCTTCACCCCAGTACTGTTCTCATAAATCTCTTCACCATCCTCACCAATGTCTCGGCATCCTTTCCAAAAGCACTGCAGGGATTTGAACCCCTTCAGCTGAGGCCCAAAATTTGGGAATAGTGACCCAGGATTTCTAGTCCTTGATCCTGGAATGCATTGGTATAAATCAGGAAATCCCACATTCTTAGGAATGAAAATGGTCAGAAAATCCTGTATTGACATTCTCCGGAATTTTCCAATACTGCTTACAGCATGCACCAAGCAACACATTAGTAAATTCTGATACAGTAGGATTGTAGTTGCTCTTCCAACTCCCTGCCTGAGATCGGAAAACACAGCACCGTCCAGGAATCAATCCTGGAGCTTTCCTGATTTCAAGGCCTACACCATGACTCTCGCCTCTGCCAATATCTTCACTGATTCATCACCTTCAACCACCACAGTATTTTGTTTGTCACCATTCTGAGGTACAAAAAAAAAAGTGGCTTCATCTCAAAGCTGTTTGGTGTTTGTGTAGAAGAACTAGAAACACTAATAATTTAATCCCTCCTTACCTCAGAAAGAGAAAAATATCAAATTCAGTCTTGAACTCCAAGTTCAACATCCGACATATATTTAAGAAATTACCAGAGCATGCTCAAAAATCAGTTAACAGCAAACCTCTTCTGAAATATTGTGCGGCAGAGATCACCAGAAAATTAATGCTACAGCTCTCCCGATATCATCATCTTTGACTTGGGATCAATTTCTGCTTTAATTACACATCTATGGGATGTTTTTACATTACAGGCATTATACAAATAAATACACGTTGTTATTATTTAGAATTATAAGCCAAAATGAAACAAACCCGAGCTACACAAATCAAGATTATTTGCACAAGGATTTTGTATGAGAGCTTTCCCAGGTTAAAGGGTTGCAAAAATTTCATGACTAGATAAGCACAATATTGGGTCCCTCTTTGTCAAGTTTCTGATCCCTGACTAATTTGCTTAAGTAAAAGCCTCACATGCAAGTTTTGTTGAAGTAATTCATCAATACAAGAGGTGTTTCATGGGAGGTTTTTCTTTTTTTTTAAGCCCCACCATTTTTTTTCCTGTAGTTGCTTGCTTATATTATGAGTGATGTATTTATGAGTTTCAATTTTCATGGGTGTTGTGTGATATCCATCTTTAATGTTTTATCTATTTCTCAGCAGGAGTGCATCAATTGGAGATATAATTTTGTGCGTTATCGGGCTGTGCAGTTCAGACAGGAAATGACCTTGGTTGCAGTTGCCATGACGTCCTTCTGGTTGCATTCAGTTTTTTTGAAGATGAAAAGAGCTGGCAACCTTTTGAAAATAAGCCACTAATTGGAAATGGCTGTGAGAGAGCAAGGATTTGAGTGTGATGAAACCCAGAAGAGAAACTCCAACAGCTGTGATTTTTACGGTGGCTTGAATCCATTCTAATGCCCTCCAAGGCCAATACAAGTCAAATATATAGGTTTGTCAGAGGGTCTCATACTGGTACTGAGGGGAAACAAAGAAAAAAAAATTAACAAGGGCCAGTAATGTTCATGTTCCTGGTATTCTACAATCTGCAGATTACAATTCGAAGCCACCAAGAACCCAGGTTTAGTTGTTTCCAGTGCTGCATTTATGGATTAAAAAGCAAATTTATCTAAAACAAGACAACTTAAAACAAAAAAAAACCCAGTAATATATATTTCATAAATGAACAGTATTTGCCAAATGGTTCAATGGAAAAATTCAACAGAGTGGTAACTTAGCCATGAAAAATCAAATCTTGAAACATTTTAGTTTTGTTTCACATCGAGTTTCTAATTATTATAAAAGTGATTCAGCACTATGACAGGCATTAGAACTCTTTGTTTAAGTAAGAGAGGACAGAAGAAGCACTCAGGTCAGTCAGGATTTCTTTCAATTTCTGCTTATTAAACAATGAACACTTAAATGTTTCCACACCAAGTACAATATGGGAATAATAGTCATATCAGATTCAAAACATTCAATCATCTCCACGGATGCTGCTTGGTCCACTGAGTTTCTCCTACACTTTCTGTTTTTATTTAAGTATAGTATGAGTCTAGGTTGTGATTTTTGATTTGCAACAGTTATTCACTGGACTCATGCTTAAAGTTAACACACTAGAATCTTACTCCAACAACAGCAGGGAGAAAATTAAGAGGATTTTCCTTTCAAACAGCATATTATACAAAAAATATTCTATCTTGAGTATTCTGATATCAACATACATAATCTGACTGGTAACAAAAATGTAAACATTTACACAAATATCAAGGACGTCAGATTGGTGAATGAAGATGGAGAAGACCATAAAATTGAAGACTGATCTTGTTTTAATGCCAATACTTTTGTTAATTTTCTAAATCGAATCAAGTTGTACACATGTGCTTCCTGAGATATACGTGACATTGATCTATACCAGTTATGGACAAATTGCATGAGTTTCTGCTCCTAACCCTCCTGTTATACAATGAAAATATTGGTATGGAGAGGAAAGCCAGGAGAACAGGGTAAGACACTAGACTTTCAACCTTTGGGATTAATGTATTACAGCCGGTGTTATACATTACTTAACGGCAGCCAGTCACCATCAGGATTGTTTGGTTTGTCTGCATGATATTTCTTGTAAAGATTGTAGGAGCCCTGGTAATGTTTCAAGGATTGCTTAGCAAAAGTCTGAAGCAAAAGCCCCCTGTAAATTCCAAATGGTTTAGCTGATCTCCTTGTTCTTGTCCCCCTCCTCTTCCTGGATCCCTCTCTGGAGAATATTAAAAGTAACTTCTTACTGTAGTAAATTATTCCCCTTAATGGAGAAGGTTTCAGCTGGAAGGCAGGAACTAATGAAGCACAGCTTTTAAAATGCGCACTGCAGCATGTTTTATGAATAATCAAAGTCAGACCTTGCACGCAACATTCTGCTGTTTTCAGGATTGTGAACTATACACATTTGATGCTACCATAGCAAACCATGTGTTGTGTCCTTTCTTTAATTAGCAGGATGAGCTTTTTGCCCCTTTTAGTAAATAGTTGGCTGTCCTGTGAATTGCTTTGGTATAAATGTAGTTTTAGGTTGTGAGAGGTGAGGTTTGTGGGGTGGGGAGTTGCATAAGCTAACACAATTTATTTTATTTCCAAGGATTTGGTCTTAAACCTTGTAAGCCTAATAGGAGTGCGGTTTTTCTCTGCTAGCTGTGCAAGTCCCAAGGCAAATTAACTCTTGATCTCCACTCAATTCACGATTGGGAGAGTGGAAGAGAAGAACAGCTATTTAATTCAACGGAAGTTTCCAATCGTACTCGGAGACAGAAAGGGGTCTGCTGTGTGAAATGCAAATGGCACACTGACGCAGTGCAGATCTGTTGAGATTGAGTTATCAACAATAGCCAATATGCAAAAACATATTTCTTTCCCTCTACTTTCACTCCTAAATGTTTTTCTCAGCGACAGCATTTTCTGAAGCTAAAAGCTTCCAATGCCTAACAACAAATCCCCAATTTCCCCACATCTCACCTGACCAGACAGGCAGTAAGAATAAGCAAGGGACATGGATACAATGGAAAATTCACCCCAAGCTCAATGTTTCCATTTGTCACCCAGTGAATGACCATCAGGTAAGCGGAAGGTTGGACTTTGTTCTGGCAGCTTCAAATCTACAAAAGGTGCTAATATGACTGCATTGTCAGTCACTGCAGTGCCACACTTTGCAGATAGTAATATTTTTATGTCCGAGTCAGGACACTGAAGATGGGCAAGCTACTCAAACCTGAAATGACATCACATCTAAGCTCTAGTTTGTTCGCAGACACATTTTGAATGTGACCCCAGCCTGCACAGCCAAAAACCAATTCTTCTTACCATTTTTTAAAGTGTCATTTTTCTCGAAGTACTTCCATTTAGCACATAAGATACATTTGAAAGTCTGCCAAACATAATCAATTAAATTCCACTGCCATACATAAAACAAACGAAAGCAATTTGTTTAGCAAATTATAAATAATCTTCATCCAGGTGCTAGGGAATAGAACTATTCCTTTAAACCATTCATATCAGAAGCAAGCACTCCCAGGGGAGGTATAGCACACCAGCTGCAAAATAAAGTTCCTTTACTCAACGTCAACCTTCGAGGAATACTGTCTCCATTTCCTAGATCAATCTCTGCATCCTCCTGGGTGAGATTGTCAATTGGTGTCATTTAGTCTCAATTACTATGAATTAGACTCATTTAAAGTTCTCATACTGTACCACTCACTTAACTACATAAAAAAGTGTTCTCACTAAGATACCTCTACCAGCTTCTTCCCTTAACCTCTACACCAAATGAATTCTCACATTCAGCAATTTCAAGCTGTCTGAATTCATCATGCCCACTGTCTTCTGAAGTCCACTTCCCTCTTATTCTCTTCATCCATTAAAACCTCTGCAACTCTTATTTAAGGTCACTCTCTTGACCTGACCATTTTAATGTGGCTTTGCAGGGTGACCAAGGCTGGGAACTGGACATCAACTGTATTTAATTTTTAATGAGATGAAATCAGTACAATAGTGAGAATGGATGTTGGCGCAGGAAATCTAGACGTAGACTAAGTCCAGGTGGAGCTAAGAAGCAACAAGGGCGTAAAACATTAAAGTGACTTGTCTATAGTTCTCCAAATAGTAGTGGTGGGGGAAGAGGATGGCATTAAACAATTTATTCGGGATGCCTGTATCAAGATTGCCACAATAATGATGGGTGACATTAATCTACATATTGAATGCAAAACATATTTGCAATAATAACATGGCAGACAAATTCCTGGAACATGTGCAAGATGGATTTTTATACCAGTACATTTGTGGAACCGAATTGGGAGCAGACTACCCTAGATTTAGTTTTGTGCAATAAGTAATTAAGAAATAATCTTAGACAACAAGGTGCAGAGCTGGATGAACACAGCAGGCCAAGCAGCATCATAGGAGCAGAAAGGCTGACGTTTCGAGCCTAGACCCTTCATCAGAAAAGGGGGAGGGGAAATAAATAGGGAGAGAGGTGGAGGCGGATAGAAGATGGATAGAGGAGAGGATAGGTGGAGAGGAAACAAACAGGTCGAAGAGGCGGGGATGGAGCCAGTAAAGGTGAGAATAGGTGGGGAGTGAGGGAGGGGATAGGTCAGTCCAGGGAGGACAGACAGGTCAAGGGGGCAGGATGAGGTTAGATGGTAGGAGATGGGGGTGCGGCTTGAGGTGGGAGGAGGGGATAGTTGGGAGGAAGAACAGGTTAGGGAGGCGGGGACGAGCTGGGCTGGTTTTGGGATGCGGTAGGGGGAGGGGAGATTTTGAAGCTTGTGAAATCCACATTGATAACATTGGGCTGCAGGGTTCCCAAGCGGAATATGAGTTGCTGTTCCTGCAACCTTCGGGTGGCATCGTTGTGGCACTGCAGGAGGCTCAGGATGGACATGTCGTCTGAGGAATGGGAGGGGGAGTTGAAATGGTTCGCCACTGGGAGGTGCAGTTGTTTATTGCGAAACGAGCGTAGGTGTTCTGCAAAGCGGTCCCCGAGCCTCCGCTTGGTTTCCCCGATGTAGAGGAGGCCACAACGGGTACAGTGGATGCAGTATACCACATTGGCAGATGTGCAGGTGAACATCTGCTTGATGTGGAAAGTCTTCTTGGGGCCTGGGATAATCTTGTCGTCTTGTTGCAAGAGGTCCTTTAGGAATAAGTGACCATATCATGATAGAATGTTTCATTGGGATAGAAAGTGATATAGTCCAATCCAAAACTAGTCCTAAACCTAACCAAAAGGAAACAATAGAAGTACGAGGCATGAGTTTGCTGCGATAGATTGGGTAACGTAGTCAAAAGGCAAGTCAGTGGATAGGCAATGGTTAATATTAAAAGGAACAAATGCATGCATTGCAGCAATTATACATCCCTTTCAGACAAAAGAACACTTCAGGAAAAGTGGCTGAATCATGGTTAACAAGAGACATTAAGGATAGCATTAGATCCAAAGTGGAGTCCTATAAAGTTGCTTGAAAAAGTAGCAAGCCCGAGGATTGGGAGCAGTTTAGAATTCTGCAGGTGAGGATCAAGAAAATGTCTAAGAAGGGAAAACAGAATTAGTCAACTTTAAAAGGAACATAAAAGCAGACTGGGAGAGTTTCAATAAGTATGTAAAGAGGAATTGATCAGTGAAGACAAATGTGGGCACATTACAGTCTAAAACAGGAAAACTGATCACGAGGAACTGGGAAATGGCAAGGAAAACAACTACACACCATTATTATTATGCTACCACCTCCCCCAATCTTTCACCATTTAAGAAATACTCTTGTCTTCTGTTTTATTTCCAAAGTAGATAATTTCACATTTATTTACATTATATTCCATCTGCCATGTGCTTGACATTCACTTGGCCTGTTCAAGTATGCTTGAAGTCTCTTTCAATCTTCACACCTTGGATTCCCACGTAGTTTTGTACTAGCAGCAAATCTAGAACTATTTCAACTGTTGTCCGCATTCAATCATTGATATTGAGTATAAACAACTGGGAACCAAGCACTGATTCTTGAGGTACCTCACTAGGAACAGGCTGCCAATCTAGCCTTATTCCTTTTCTGTTTTATTTTCATTAACATCAATCCTCAATCTACAAGTACATTGACCCAAACCCACAAATTCTAATTTTGTTTAACTTCCTGCGATCTTATCACAAGCCTTCAGAAAATCCAAAACACCATTTCCACTGGTTTTCTCTTATCTATGTTACAAGTAAGATCTGCAAAAATATACAGCATCAGCTTTGTCAACATATTCTCCTTTTTGTGAATCCACTTCATTATGCCTCATATTGTATTATCCACCTGTGTCAAGCTTACATGGTTATCTGCTGAAATTTCCATACTGTTGTCCCACAGGTGAGAAAGAAATGCATCTTTTACAACTGCAACTATGCCACAACCATAATTTCATGTCATCCATGTTTGATTTCTTGATATTTTACTGTAATCACAAGCAGCTGTTGGGAATGAGAGATACTTGGTGTTGAAAGATTATGCCAAACATACAGCTAAGAATACATAAACTCATTTCACACAGGATTCCTCAGTGCCAAAGAGACATTCAACTCAGTTAGCGGTATTAAAATTGAACCCCAAATTGCACAGGTAACTCAATTCACCAATCAGTATCCAAAATGAAGAAACTTTCATAACTTCCTCATAAGAGAAATCCAGGGATTATACAAGGAAGAGCAGTTGGAAGAATCTAAATTACCTCTTACTTATACTACCTTGTGGCAACATCACACAAAATTAAATTTTAACTTAGTATCTAAACAACATAAACATGCTAACAACAGGTTCCCAAGAAACTAGACGGACAAGGCTGAGAGAAATCAGCTATTACTTTTCATACGTATAGAAATCACAATGCACTCCAGGATTTGCAGTGTATTAACTGGATTCTTAAAAGGGCAAATTACAACTAGCACATCCTTCTGTCCTCCAAACCATAGAAAAATCAGTCTGCAAACTGATGGAGAGTCAGAGTTTCCAGGAACAAAAACAAAGATACTGGAAAAACTCAGCAGGCCTGGCAGCATCTGTGAAGAAAAATAAAATCAGAATTAACGTTTTGGGTCCGGTGACTCTTCCTCAGAACTCTGTCAGACCTGCTGAGCTTTTCCAGCCACTTCTGTTTTTGTTCTTGATTTACAGCATCCATAGTTCTTTTGGTTTTTAGTCAGAGTTTCCAGTTTACATTGCTGAAAAGTGAGATTTTTCACATGGGGTCAGAAATGTTTTACTTTTTGTTAAGCTGGAGGGAACTGGAAAAATAACTGCTAGCAATGTGTGTTACAAAGAGAAAACCATACCTTTACAAAATAACAGTCAGTCAATCTTCCGCCCCAAGGAAAAAAGGGGTCAAAACTTTTCAAAATTGACCCAAAAGGAGGCAATGTCTTTTTTCATCCCTTCCACCCTAAATGGTAAATATCTCAATTCCTCTTCTTAACCTAATTTGACAAAGACAACAGTAGTACATCTACAAAGAGTCAGCCAAGATCTGCTGGACTTATATATGTCATAGAATGTACAACTAGTCTTCAGATGATTTTAATATACCTTCTTTTAGTGCTCCTAGGAGTAAGCCAGAATGCAAACAGTTTTAGCTCAAGATATCATGTTGGTTGTTTTTTTTTTGAAACAGGAATCTAGTTTTAACAGTCTATGCTTTTCAAAAGTATGACCAAATAATGTTCGTAATAGGAGAGTGGAGCTATAAGTCTGCAGCTAAAATTGTTTTAAGCAGAGGTTTTAAACAATGTAGCATCTGCACAACAGCCAAAATACATTACTCTGAAGCATCTCTACATCCTCTCGTCACATTGATTGCAAAACAATTATTAATAGGATATATGAATCCAGAATCCCAGTATTTCCACCTGTCCCAGAGGTATGTAATAGCATTCTGAACAGGCTGATTAGAAAATAGTTATAACCGCCAATCCCAACATCCTGTCGGATTAGCTACAGGGTTTGGCTTCTAAAGCTTTATCATGCGACAAAATTTTGACACTTCAAGCATAATACTTGTGCTGGTGGAGTTTATGATTTCTAAGAGATTCTGATCTACATATTCAGTGTGTGCATAAAGAACTTAGGTTTCTAGAAGATACACATTGTGCTACAGTTCTTTGACACTGAGAAAGGCTCTGGGACAATAAACAAGGTTAGCAGCATCCTTGCAGGATTTCCTGTCGAAGACACTTCCATATGATAACAGGAACATGGAGAAAAAGGGTCATTAAAAAAAGGCGGCACAGATTCACTGAACAGGAATTCATAAACTGATGGCATTTCAGTTCCAGAAGTACTTTCTGCATTTATCAACACCAAATACAATTGGCTAAGGCTGCCATTTTGTATAACCCGACTCACAGACTGAACGATAGGTCAACAAAGTAGTTTTCACATCGGTAGCTTGGAGGAATATTCTCTCAATGTTGGGGAAGATTCACAGGCAGTAACTGGAAAGCAGCAAATGGAACTTTTATGTTTATACAGAGTTGCCACTGATCCCAATCAATGGGGTGATATTTTATACATTACTCTTCCCTCCGGTTCCATTCTTTATCACTCGGCCCTCTCAACTGTGCCATCTGAGAGAACAGAGGGGCTCTTGGTAGCTCACCCAAATAGTCATCCCTGTGTATTAGCTTAACAGTGCATGTCACAGACTATTTAGTTATGATCTTGTCCTAGTATCATACACTTTCAAGCAAGGATCAATCACTGTGATCTGAACAAAGAACAGAAACTATGGCCAGAAATCTAAGAATTTTGTAAGTAATCAAAGAGTTACAAAGTCCTGATCTCCCATATGATGGTATTGCACCTATGAGACCCTCCCAGAGGCAGCTATTTAAGAGACCACCTCTAGGACTGCCATTCAATTAAGGACACCAGGCATCTGTCATTTTAAGCCCTCAGCAAGTAGTTCCTCTGCCACCAGAAAGGCTCTGCCATTGTCCCAATCTGCCCGCAAATAGGTATTACTTAATTACTCGGAGTGGCTACCAGATTGGCCAGATGGAGAAGCACATCAGGTCACAGACCGGACACCCTCATGTCTGTATTTTGTTTTTGTTCAAGCCCATCTTCATGGGCACCAAAAGATTCTGTGCTGTACATCAAACAGCTTAACTTTATACAGCACTTCAAATGTAATAACCGTTCCACACAGGCAATACAAAACAAAATGTATGACATTGAGAAACACATGGCAAAATTAGGGCAGATGACTACAAGCCTGATCAACAAAATAACTTTTAACGTGTGCTTTGGGGTGCAAAGACTGGAAGAGAGGTTGAGAGAATTTCCAAGCTTAGGTCCCAATCAGCTGAAAGGACAGCCACAAATAGCGCAGCAATTAAAATAAGACACTCAAAAGGCCACTTTTAGAGAATGCAGAAATCTTGAATGGTTGTTGGACTGGAGGAAATTGTTGAGACAGGGAGGAGCAAAGCTGCAAAGGAATTAAGTGGCAGATGGAGTTTAATATGGATAAATGCGAGGTATTGCATTTTGGTAGATCAAACAAGGACAGGACTTACACAATTAATGGTAGGGCCCTGGGTAGTGATGTAGAACAGTTCATTTCTTTGAAATTTGTGTCACAGGTAGACAAGGTGGTTAAGAAGGTGGTAAGCGCACTTGCCTTCGCTGTTCAGAGCTTTGAGTATAGGAGTTGGGACATCATGTTGAGATTGTACAGGGTGTCAGTGAGGCCTCTTCTGAAGAACTGTATGCAGTTCTGGTCGCTCTGTTATAGGAAGGATATTACTAAACTGGAAAGGATTCAGAAAAGATTTGCCAGGAATGGAGAGTTCGAGTATAAAATAAACTGCATAGGCCAGGACTTGTTTCACTGGAGCATAGGAAGTTGAGTGGTGACCATATATAGATTTATAAAATCATAAATGGTATAGATAAGGTGAACAGCAAAGGTCTTTTCCCAAAGGTGGGGGAATTCAAAACTAGGGAGCACATTTTTAAGGTGAGAGGAGAAAGGTTTAAAAAGGACATGTGAGGCAGCTTTTTTTTTTTACAGAGAGTGGCTGGTGTGTAGAATGAACTGTCAGAGGAAGTGGTGGATGCAGGTACAGTTACAACATTTAAAAGACATTTGGATAAGTTCATGAATAGCAAAGGTTTAGAGGGATTATAGGCAAAAATGTAGGCAGGTGGGACTAGTTTAGTTTGGGAACATGGTTGGCTTCTGGTTGGACCAAAGGGTTTGTTTCCATGCTGTATGACTCCATGACTTTATAAGGATGAAAATATTAAACAGAAACATTGCTTAAATAGGTAGATCAGTGAGCTCAGGGGTGATGGCTGAACAGAATTTGGGGTAAGTTAGGACATGAGTGGCAGTGTCTTTTACAATTTCAAGTTAATGAAGACTATAACGTGGGAGCTGTCAGGTCTAAAGGTAATAATGGATGACAGTTTCAGCAAGAGACAAGTGGACGTGAGGGTTGAGTCAAACACTGTTATGGAGACATTAATTGGCAGTATGAGTGGGCGTAAGTGGGAAGCTCATCTCAGGTTCAAACATGACATCCAAGTTTCAAACAGTCTGGCACATTGTCAGACAGTTGCTAAACAGTTGGTAATGACAAATGGATTTTGAGTGGAATCCAAAGACAATGCAGTTTCGCAATTCTCAACAGGAGGAAATTTTGGCTTATTCAGTATTGCTTGTTTCACATCCAATCTGACAAATTAGAGACAATAGAGGTGATGACAGAAGTGGTGAGGGGACATCAGAATTAACAATACAGGAGTGAGAAAAGAAGTCATTGAAAATGATTGTCTGACTATCCTTAGATAGAATAGAATGGAGCCAACCAATGAGAAGGAATTGGAGAACAGTGTACTCAGAGATAGTAGGAACTGCAGATGCTGGAGAATCTGAGATAACAAGGTGTAGAGCTGGATGAACACAGTGTACTTAACTTTTTTAAAGACTGCAGCTACGCAAGATGCTATTTAAGAGGCATTTCAGTTCTGCATGTCAGATATGAAAATCTTGTAGATATTCAAGTATGTAGCTTCAAAAAAAAAAAAAAATGACCATGGGTTTGAGAGATGAAAACATGTTCAAAGACTTTGGACAGGAAAAGGAGACTGGAAATGGGTCACTATAAACCATGGAAATTCTAGGTTCAGACTTCTGTTGAACAAAGATGAACTAACTTGTTACAGATTAGGGATAAAATTTAAGACTGGGTTTTAATTTTGCATAAGATTTTATACTAACTACAATGATCAAGTGTAAATGAGCTCCTTGGAGAAAAGTGGTCAACAGAAATTTGGCACTAAATTGTGCAGCTCTAAATGGCTGCTATGGGAAACAGAAATGCCCCACTACTTAAGAATTGAAATGTCCCGTTGCACAATAAACTGGACCAGCCATATAGATACTGTGGTTACAAGAGCAATTCCGAGACTAGGAATCCTACTAACTTATCTCCTGACTCCCCAAAGCCTGTCCAATATCTACAAGGTAAAGGATAGGAGTGTGATAGAATACTCCTCACTTGCCTGGATGAGAACAGCTCCATCATGACTCAAGATGCTTGGCACTATCCTGGACAGAGTAAACCACTTGATTGGCACCCTACCTTCATCTTCAACATTCACCTTCATCACAGATGTCACTATAGAGTACAATCTACAAGATGCACTGCAGCAACTCACCAGGACTCCTTCAATGGCATCTTTGAAATGTGACTCTCCCATCTAGAAGGACAGTGGCTGGAGATAAAAGGAACACCATGACCTGCAAGTTCGTCTCTAAGCCACTCACTATTTTGCCTTAGAAAGATATTGCCATTCCTCAGTGTCATTGGGTCAAAATCCTGAAAGTTCCTTGCTCCTACCACTGAATGGCCCTACACTATAGGACTGCAGCAATTCGAGGAGGCAGCTCACCATAGCTTCTTCAAGCCAATTATGGATAGGCAATAAATACTGGCATGGCCAGCGACACCTACATTCCATGAATGAACAAAAACATGTTATGTCAATGCTACCAATTACTAACGTTGGTGCAGCACATGTGCAGCAAAATGAAACTATACTTGCTACATTCATTGATGTCAGTGGAAAGATCCAATTCTAAGTGGGTACTCCTGGTCTCCAGTAAACATTATAAGTTTACCTTGGGATTGTCATTAGCTACCCAAGACCTGTATATTGTTAGCCTGCTGCACTGCTATGTCAATAAAGCAATGCACCTGCAAAAAACTAATGGTCTTCAGACCAAGTAACTGAGTTTAGCGAAACATTAAATGTAATTCACAACAAAGCTTGCTTTTGTTCTTAAATAATAGATTTTGCTAGTAGTTGTCCATTCTGTGTTACTTTAAAATTATTTCATTGGCTACAAGTGGCTTTGGATGATTTTGAGGTCATGATGTATTTTATTTCTATCTTTTTAAAAATGTAAGAAAAATGTGTCATTTAGTGGGTAGGTAACTCAGATCCAGCCTAAACTGGTGAATTAAAGATTTTTTAAAAATGCAATAATCTAAGGTTTTACAACTGACGATATTGAAAAGTCTCATTTCATAAAGAGGAACTGGCAGGTATATAGGAGGATAAATTTATAATGCACTACACATCTAGATGGAAGGGGGACTGAAAGGAGCACTAACACAAAAACCTGTCAGTTGAGTTGAATGGCCAACTTGCGATTGAAGTTCTATATAATAAGTAAAACATTCAATATTGTAGATATATATAAGCAAATCAGCTCACGAGGTAGGAGTTACATTACAAAAAATGTAGTTCACTCAGTATACAACCCAGATGTTCTTCCAAGATGGATAACATGACATCAATATGCAATTTCTGCAAAAAAAAACCTGTTCTATGCCCCAGGACCAACATTCTGTATCTTAATAAACATAAAAAGGTAAATGTTATCCGAGTGAGTATGATTTCCGACCATGAGGTGAACATTAAAGGAGGACACGAATAGTCACTTAGCTTACTTAATGCATGAAAAACAAAGTATTGGAAAACGCCAGTGCCCAATAATCTGCACCCAAGCAGAAGTCTATGACTTCATAATATGGGTACCAACCAGAGTGGTCAAATACATCAACAATTTATTCAACTGTAAACGTGAAATAGCATTAGAGTGTATTGCAAGAATATTGCCTAAATTGTTTTTGAACCAGTGCAAATTCTATAAATAGTAGCAAATAACAGCACTCAACTTCACTAATCATGACTCTTCGCATCATAAGTACTTCTTTTTCATAGCTAGTTCCACCTCCATTTGGTTTTCAGGAGAAAATTAATAAAAATGGGAAAAGATGGCAAGACATAATTACTGAAGTAAATGGCAACATGCATGCAGTAACTTTACCATTTTGCACTTCATTGTAAAGAGTATAATACTAATGCTGGCACGACACTGCAAAGTTTATGTTTGTAACATGGTATTTACAGAGTGCAGCATCCCCACTCTGGTGCAGCACATGTGCAGCAAAATGAAACTATACTTGCTACATTCATTGATGCCAGTGGAAAGATCCATTTCTAAGTGGGTATTCCTGGTCTCCGGTAAACATTATAAGTTTACCTTGTGATTGCCATTAGCAAACGCTGTTGTAACAAGCTCATCTTGATGAAAGTGTGCTTGCGGGTCTTATGGGGAGGCGATGGCCTAGTGGTATTATCGCTGGACTGTGAATCCAGAGACCCAGATTACATTCTGGGGACCCAGGTTTGAATCCCACCACGGCAGTTGGTGGAATTTGAATTCAGTAAATATCTGGAATTAAGAATCTAATGATGACCATGAATCCATTGTCAATTGTCAGGAAAAACCCATCTGGTTCACTAATGCCTTTTAGGGAAGGAAACTGCCATCCTTACCTGGTCTGGCCTACATGTGACTCCAGATCCACAGCAATGTGGTTGGCTCTGAACTGCCCTCTGGGTAATTAGGGACGGCAGCATTAATGAATAAAGGGAAATAAAAAAAGCAACAATTGGTGTATTAAAGTTGCTGTCAAAAACACTCAAACCTACTTAATGCTGTGGACCCAATTAAGAGTTTCCAGCTATTTGCTGGAATCATAGACAACATCCTAATTCAAGCCCGCTCTATTTCCACTGTCCTTCCTTTCTGTCTTAAAGGCACTGATTCATGCAGAGAACAGACACACAGGTGACAGCAGCCCTTCAACTTTATGAATCTAGAAAGTGACATCATAAAATTTGGGAATCATAGACAACATCCTAACAAAGGTCAAAATTCTCCTTATCATGTATTCTCATGCATATTTTCTTACAAGGTTTAGTATGTAAATGGCAGCAGACAACGGCCTGCAGCGTATAAATGATTCCCACCACATCCCCTCTTCTATTCTACAACCTGAACCCCCAGCGGAACCCACCATCCTCCTACAAAAAAGAACGGAGCTCTGGAAAAAGAACAAATTTAATATATACAAAGATCACCAGCAGAAACCAAACTGCAGGGAAAAGCTGAAGGGCTGTTTGTTTTCCTGGCAGCACTCAGCTATTTTTATTCATAACATCCAGTCCTACCTGATTATTTTTTCCCATGCGCAATCAAGTTGTATGATAGATGTGGCTGCCTTTCAGAAATGAATAATTATCACGTAGCGTGTTCACTATGAGATAAACAGGATGACTTGTCTTGTTTAGGAGGTCTCAGGTTCAATGCTCAGACTGCACCAAAGTAGCTCATCCTAATGAGGCCAGAAGTAACAGCGTTACAATCATCTTGGGTATCACCAGGCTGAGATGGAAATACAGATGAACCCTTACACTCACAATAACCTCTGCTGTACAGTGTACAGAGCCTAGCTATGATCCATCTTACAGTAAATGAGCTTGCCTACACATACAGTGCAGGTTTGCAGTTAAAGAATGGTAATGTGGGAAAAGTACCAGCAGATAAATAGAACCTGTGGGATCCCAACCAGAAATAGTTAGTGCCTTCAAGACAGGATATTTCTTAAATACTGCCTCATGGACGTTTTAATGTCTGTATAAAGAATTAAAGCTTTGCACTCAATTACAGCTTTAGCCTGTGACCACTAGGTACTGGGGGCTGTGAAAAGTAGCTCCCACTGAGAGCTACAGGAATTAAAAAGTCTCAGAGCCTATTGTTATGAAGAAAAAAAACTAATCTTCTATACGTAAATCCCTCATTCTGTATGCAAAAACCACTGCTGGGAATAGGGGGTGAATTAAATGCAATAACAAATGCCATGATGTGTGCGTGTCAATTGCACTGATTGCTCTGCATTCCAAAGCTAGTGATCCCCATCCCCCAGTTCCTGACATTTCTTATTGTTCTCCACTCAAGCTTGTAGAGATAAGTTTTTCTTTCCCTCTCTTGTTAAGAGAGATTTGGAAGCTCACACCAGGAACTGCAGGAAGCTCCTGAGCCAGATATAAAGAAAACCTCCTACAAAAAAAAGTGCTCCTTTAATCTCAGCCGATGAACCTATTCAATAAGTATTGTAAATATACATCACACACAGACTAAAGACCCCAAGATGGAGATCAAGATCAGCACACACTCCTAAACCAGGTCAATAATGATATCACTTTACAGCCAAAATAATATCCCAGCACTGCACAAACTAGAATTCTTATGTTTTCTCTCTCAAGTAACTCTTCAAACAATTTTACCCTTACAACTTAATACTTCATATTCCTAATGTGATACTGCAAGACCATTGTACAAGTTTCAAAGCACTTCACCAGGTCTTTATTTTGTATTTTCCTCAGCAACTCAGTAACACATGGATACAAACACAACTTTGTACATAGAGAAAAATTCAGATTAATGTTTACAACCCTTACCAACAACAAAGCCTATCAACAAAGTTCATCCAGGGCTTAAACATTACATCAACACACGATCAGGCTCTTTGATCAGCTCTCAAATTTCTGAACATGAGTGAAAAATTATTGTTTAACAGAAACAGCTCTCACTTGCAGTCCACAGTTGGCTCTATTTTGCTTTTCTCTCTTTAATGAAATACTATCAATGATGCAATTTCTTTTTTTTACAACATTTTGAAAACATAATCTACATGCTTGCTTTCTTTCCTGGGTTAAAACTAAAGCTCAATAAACTTTCAACCTACAATATTCCTTCAAACTGGCTCAAACTGTGGAGGTACCGACTTACTCAATCGTGCTACCTTCCTACAATCCTCAGGGTTATCAATGTAGCACCGACTTTCAATTTACTTTATCTTCCCACTTACACTTTTGAAATTTGGAGGAATTCTACATAATACACTGCAGGACATGTAGGTGGATTGAAAATCTTCTATAAAAAGAACAAGACAAGGGCAATTAATATACTTATAAATATTTTCTGTACTTTAACTGTCCTTTATTAACAAAGCAGATCAAATTTACTTTTTTTTAAGACAAAGAATGGACAAAAAAAATTAAAGCCTACACTACTGTAAGGAGCAAGGTGGCAGAGGAGAAAGAAAACTTAAGAAGTATTTATGGTACAATAAATTATAATAATTAGATGAAAGTAAATAAACGGGTCTCTAAACACTGCAACATGCTTGTAGGACTGCAGGCAGTTAATATGGTTTACATGTACAGCGAGACAAATAGTCATTTGTATTTGTAGCTGTTGCTGCAAATCTGATAGATTTTAATTAATAAAACATCCCTTGGTGTTTCGAACTGTTAAGAGCTGATGAATATTACTAATATTTGGATAATTTTTTAAAACTAGTTATCAGAACAGCAGAATAGAAAGCACCTATTGAAAATTTCCACATCCTTCCTCATAAATCATTCTGCTATGTCAGAACTGTCTACCCAAATATTGACATTATAATTCTTAAAGCCATATCTTTCCCTAAAAGGTTTTAGGGATCACCATTATGGATCCAGATCACCTATTTCTTTATCAGTCTCAATGAAATCAGGATTAGTAAATTGAATTTGCTTTAGGTGAATAAAGGACAGTTAAAATGCGGAACATTTTAGGATACATTGATTGCACTTGACTTGGTCTTTCTGTAGTTATTTTTAAAAAAAATTGAATCTCAGTACACTTATATTTCTGGCAATGTACGATGTAGACTTGTCCCAAATTTGAAAAGGAGTGAAGTAAATTAACAGCAGAAATTACATAAATGAGGCCAGGAATTATATTTTTATTTCTGCACTGCTGTACTCCTTCTCCGCCTAATTAACTTCATTCATGTGATGGCACCCCCAGAACTTAATGACAGAAGCACCTCTTCCAAACATGAGACTAGGCACTCACAAGCATTGAAGGAAGAGGCTGACTACATGCTGATAGGTAACGGCATGGGCAAAAATATCCCCACTACAATTAGAATCTGCATACTGAGGTAGAGAGTGGTAAAAGGTTAGCCAGGGTACCCAAGATTCCTCTCAGCAAGTATACACATGAATTTATCAATGAAAAGACTGAGCTCAGATTAGAAGCCTCTCTTAGATTAGAAGACACTATTTACAAACTTTGTAAATGAAGAATACCAGTTGTACCAAATACTAAGAACTCCCATTCATTCCTTGGGAACCATACACAGCAACAATTATGCATTACGAAGCACAGGTAAAACGCTGTCATTTGTGACCAAGGTGTCCACTGGATCATTTCATTACATACAATTGTGAAGAAGGTAAACAATACCATTAAATTCCACATAACTGACTGGCAATCAATACTTTTCTAGCATATAGATATTACATCTAGACTGCCTCCTCTACCAGCCCTGGGGAAAAAACATGAACAAAAACACTTGTATTGTAACTCTCACTTTCTATTGTCTACCTAAAACTCAATTTCATACTTAGTGGAGACAGGTCTCATATGTCCCAACGCCACTGGCCAACAATCTTAATCGTGCACACCTTATCCTTTAATTCCTTAACTATTCTATTGTGATCCCCTATTATCCAAAACACTGAATTTAAAATTGTGCTCTTCAAGTACGTCTACAGTCTTGTTCCACATGCACCTTATGACCCCCTAATCCAACACTGTGGATAACTCACAGCCACTTTTCCATTTTTACAAAGAACCCACTCAACATTCATTTTTCCTCCTTAATAAAGCTTCTTCTGCACCACACTTTCAGCCACACTACCTATTCACTTCTTCCTCCTTCCCCATTACTGGATCCCCCACATTGAAATGCCAGCTGTCATTGTTAATTGTCAGCTATCAACCTCAGTCCCATCACACAGTATGGAGACCAAGCAGAGTCCATGCATTTCAGGGAACACAAGGTAGAAAATATTACTACAGACTGATCAATTTTTCCATCACCTTCTAGCAGTTTGTTTTAGAAGGTGCATAAGCAGCACAGGAGCCAGCATCTTAAAGGATGCAGTTTGAAATTTACCAAGTGACCCTGTGAGATAAGATACTGATTATTGCTCCAGAAGTTGGTTTAGAATGGGGTTCAAACTAAGAAAAGTCCTCTCTCTCAGTAAAGCACTAATTTGGCGTGGCCCATGGCAACTGATAGTGCAGACTGAATGCTAAAAAAAATCCCTAAACTTTGTAATGAATTGATGATGATTCAACAGTGAAAAGTAGTTGGCAATGGAAATACAAGTACAAATACAAATACAAATAAATGACACCATGACAGGCGTTGAAGTTAAAATGTACTGGGAATAATGAAGCTACCTTCTTGGGTATAGCTTTGTTGCATTAGAAGCTCCCTTTACAGTTTATTCATCTCAATTTAACATGGTCACCTAAAATTAGTGCAAAAAAAAGCAATTATCAATCTTAGACTCCATACTTGTCTCCAGTGCACTGCAGATCCAACCTCAAAAGCACTGCCTACCACTGTACCTTTTTTAAATTTCCCACGCTAATTATCTTGCTCCTTCTCAGCAGTGAGATAATCTAATTTAGAATAATTGGCAGAGTTTATCAAACCAAAATTCAGCAGGCAAGGCAACAACTACGGAGATAAACCGATTAACATTTCAGTTAATGACCTTTCAAGATTTTTGTATTCCGATGAAAGACACCATCCAAATAACTTTTTTTTAAAATTCACTCATGGGACATGGGTGTCCCCGACTGGCTGGCATTTGTTGCCTGTCCCTAACTGTCCTTGAACTGAGTGGCTTGCTAAGACCATTTGGGAGGGCAGTTGAGAGTCAATCCCAGTGCTGTGGGTCTGTAGTCACATGTAGGCCAGACCAGGCGAGGGTAGCAGATTTCCTTCCCCGAGGGAGATCAGTAAGCCAGATGGGCCATTCCGATAAATTGGCAATGGTTTGATGGTCATCATCAGTAGATTCTTAATTCCAAATTTCTTTTATACAATTCAAATTCTACCATCTGCCTTGTGGACTCAAACCTGGGTCCCCAGAACATTAGAGATAGTAGGAACTGCAGATGTTAGAGAATCTGAGATAACAAGGTGTAGAGCTGGATGAACACAGCAGGCCAAGCAGCATCAGAGGAGCAGAAAGGCTGACGTTTCAG
>NC_063341.1:30002605-30016518 GCF_021869965.1 Rhincodon typus | reverse complement strand
AAAACGTCAGCCTTCCTGCTCCTCTGATGCTGCTTGGCCTGCTGTGTTCATCCAGCTCTACACCTTGTTATCCCCAGAACATTAGTGGGGTTTCTGGATTAATGGTTCAGTGATAATGCAACATAGGAGCCTTAAATAAAGTTAAACAATATGAATCTGATCACAGTCTGAGACAAACATGAGAAGAGGCTGGTCTGGCTTTGCTTAAATCTAGAACAACATCTAAGATGGTCTGAAAGGGCTTGATGGGGTCTCAAAGGACAATTTACCCTGCATCTAACATGAGCAATGTCTGTCTGAAAAAGGTGTCTCTCGGATAAGACAGTACTTTTATCTGCATCTAACCAATGTAATACCAAGCTCAAGAGCAGTTAACTGTGATGTTTAGTGCCCATTAGGAATTGTGATTGTTTCCTTTGCACTTACATCTCTCATTCTGATCTTCAGATCACTATGTGTATTCAATACACTATTGGAAAGAGCAAATCATCACCCTTAAATCACCACATTTAAAGTTCTTTCACATCAGGTGAGCCATTTCTTGTGCAATATCACTTATCCGTTGTTCCAAACAGCATTCTATCCCAGGACAGCAATACTTACTTTCTGCTAACAAATATAATTCAAACTAGTGGCTTGCTGGAGAGGCGCTGTTGGGTAAGACACTGGTCTGCAACATGATTTCTCCCACAGCAAGCTCCTTCTGTTATTCCCAGGTGTGCTGTTTGCGAGTGCAGATTAGGAACATTCATAGAGGGGCAAGAAACCAATTAGACCTTCACTGCTGTAAGGAATACAGAACCCATTACCACAAATCTCTGGTTGAGGCATGCAGCATGGATGCATTTAAACTGATGCAAACGAGGGAGTGACAAAGCAAAAAGAAACTTGCATTTATAACATGCTTTTCACAACTTTAGAAAGTCCCAAGCCACTTTACAATCAGTTGCGTGCTTTTGAAGTGTAGTACTATTGTTGCATAGGAAGCACGGCTTCAAATTTACACATTGCAATACCCCAAAACAACAAGAAAGACCATCTGTTTTGGTGACAGTCAGCAAGGCAATAAATATTGGTCAGGATGCTAGGAAGAACTCTACTATTCTTGGAAATAGCATTATGGGATCTTTGGCACCCACTGGACAGGGAAGAAGGGGATTGTGGTTCCACACCTGATCTGTAAAGACTTCACCAGTACTCTACTGAGAGTGCCAGCCTGGATTAAGACCCTTTAACAAAATCTCCTGACTGGAGCAAGAGTGTCACCCAACAAGCCACAGTTGACACCAGAAAGAAATAGGAGGATCTATTCATGGGTGAATGTAGAGAGGCAGAGGTGGCTCATTGGAACATAAAAGTGGACCATTACTGCTGTACAGTGCATTTTTGTGCTGTAGATTCTATTTCATTCTTAGCTAACTGCTATATTGCTGCAGCCAGGGTAGAATAAAATCTTCCTCCTAGCAGTATTCGCTTGCCTTCTTTTACCAGAGAACAAGTAAAGCAGAGAAAGCAGTAACATGACCTAGCTACATCAACTTGGAAACCAAGAAATACACACAGCAATTGGTCTCTAAATTGCCACAAAGTTGAAGGTGAGATAGGCTGCTTTGCAGGTACCACTGCTCGTGTTCTTTCTTTAAAAAAGCAATTATTTTGTCTGTTAAATTGTTATATTTAAACATGACAAGCACTGTTAACTTCAAATATTTCTCAACATTTTCTGAAGAAACGTCCTTATCCTGTGACATTGTCCATAGTGCCACCCACCCTGCATTATCTCACACAAGTGGCTATATTTCACACACAAATCATGTTTAAATTTTCAAAAATCATGAACTTGCACTGTTCAGTGTCTTCATACAGTTCAAATACAGGGTTTTATAATTTCATTTTCCCAAAATCCTAATGACAATACGGTCACATTTGTCACAACAACATGGTGAACAAAACAAGGACCTCAGGATTTGAATTAAACCATCCTAAACCCTCAGCTTCTCTGCAGTTTTGAAACAAATATGGAATAGCAGTTAAACATCTGTTTGTTTATAAATAATTTTACTGCAATCCTGCTGAGAATTTGCAGAACAGAAATTTCCATCAGTGGATGCAGCTCGGCTTTCAGAATGGTGCCTCTTAATGATAATCCTAATTATCCGCTCATCCACCTTGCCCAGAATATACATTTTTTAATATCTGTCTCAGACAGCTGTGCTTTCTGTGTTTGAAGTGAAATGTCAGCTCTTGCTAATATGACATTGCTTACATCTGTAGTGATTTCTGAGTACTTTGAAGGTGCAGTTCAAAGCCTGATTAAAAATTCTGATTTATTCTCTCAAGCTCCAGGATTCTAACCACTGCTCCTCCAGGATTTAGCGAATGCATTCTGTTTTATATATTTTACTGAACAATGTCACGGTAAAACAAGATGAAAAATTGCAATCTTTGTCAACGGTGACATTCTTCGAAATAACCTCTTGGAATTTTATGGTTGGAACACAACCAAGAGGCAATCATGTACAACGGAAAAGATTTCCTTCTGCTACCTCCCTCACAGGTTGATCGAAGTATGCACAAATTCAAAGGTGCCACATACTTATTAAAACAGAACAAAAAGATAATTTATTTTCCTAATTAATATGCTTGTTTTAAAAACTGACAACTGATAGGACAACTCCAAAAAAGCAAGAACTCTGTCTCTTGAACTGTTAATGTTTTTTTTATGTGCCAAACACCATTAAATGTATTTTTCAAATATATCCTATCACCTTCTGAAGAAATGTTCTTATCCTGGGATATTGTCCACAGTGCCAGCCACTCTGCATTATCTCACACAAGTGACTATATTTCAGGTACAAATCTGGACAAGGACTGTCAGCAGGCTATCCATCCCTCAAAACATCACAACCATGCTGATTCTTTGCAAGCCACACATGCTCACTTTCTATTAAGTATCACTGTGAACAATTAGAGATCAGGAGCAAAACTCTGAGCATCTTGTTTATTGTTCTGCCATCTGTGCCAATGGCAAATCTCACTCCCTTTTGCTTGCTCTGGCTGAGATTGGCTAACTCAGCACAATCCTGGTGATGAAATGGGGACATTCCTAGCCCATTTGGCACAGCAGCACACTAACCAAACTAGTCAGCTGAGCAACCTGGGAACCTGAGGCATTAATTCTTCAATGAAAGATTTGGATTTCTCAAGTCGATTTTGTTATCTCTCCTTCACAAAACACAACCTCAGGAGCAACAAACCAAATAATCTGTTGCTGCACCAATGGCTAGTATCAATTTCAGTAGAGAAGCCAGCAACAACCTGTGTACTCTTACTTTCTTTTACGTACTGAACTTTAACTTGGCCAAATTTAACCACCTCTACTGTGTAATCCGTATTTTTGCATGTTTGGTTTAGTGTGTTTGCACACAACTTACAGAAGTCAGGAATTATCTTTTTTTTAATAGTTTTATCCGAGTGGGTTTTAGTGCAATAAAGCAAATCACTTCCTTGTTTTAACTGAAGTGATCCTGTCTCGCTAATTCTTCATCCTTTTCTTTTAAAAGAGATAATTACACAAAGAATTGGCAAGCCAATCCTTTTAAAATTCAAAATCTCTTGTTACAGTCAAAAGAGAGGGAAAAGAGGGCAGCCAGTCCACCCCACCTACTGTCCTCAACTAGACACAACAACTAGTTGATCTCCATCCATGAACTTCCCTGCATTGTGTGGCTTAGGGTAGAAAATTAAACACATTTCTAGCCATCCCTCAATCTCATTTGTGCCCGAGAGGACACTTCCTTTCACATTTCCTTATCTCCTGAAAACACTGACTCATGCTGACAGACATTTTCACAGGGTTCTAGGGTAAGTGTAGACCATTTCATCATTACAATTTTCACAGATGAATCTAAACAAATTTGGCTTGTCAAGTGATTTGAACATGGAATAAAGTTCAGCTAACCCTAATCGTCTCCCAGCATCCTCACTTTATGGTACGCATTGCTAGATATTGATCAAAAGTTGGAAATACTGGCCTAGCTCAAACACACCAATGTGAAATTTTCAACACAATGCTTGCTCAAACTGAGATTAGCTAACTCAGTACAGATTGAGTGTGGAGATGAACCTGAAATCTTACAGTATGTGTGGCTTGATTAAATTAACTTTACCAACTGTGTGTAACACTCACTTGTGTACCATTGTAACATCAACTACAAAGTAACTTATTTTGAAGTGTTTACAAAATAATGATGTAGCCTTGAGGCAACAAAGTATTTGAAGCAGTTTCACTCTTCAAACCTAGATGTACCCACATGTTCTGACCAAATGCCAAGGCTAACACTGTGTGTGTGCAGTTTGACAATATTAAAAAGCATTAATTTCTTGTTCATTCATATCAAAATATATGTAGGAAAACCAAAGCAAAAGGTGTATTTCCTATCAAAATAATTAGAGAAAACGTATTTTTCTCTAAAAGCAGTTATATAGTCACATTGTTCAGTAAATATTATATATTCAAGACTATGTTGTAAACTAAACATACTGTTAAAAACAGAAAATATACAAGAATCTCAGAACTGTTACAGCACAAAAGGAGGCTATTTGACATGACATGCCTGTGCAGTGTCTCCAACTGAACAAATCAGCTTGTGTTATTCACTCCCTGTCTTCTCCCTGTAACACCGCATATTCTTCCTTTTCAGATATTACTCCAATCCCCTCCCAAATGTGGTAGAGACAGGTTCAAATGAGACATTGTCAGGCAGCAGATTTCCGATCCTAACCACTTCGTGCATGTGCACGTTTCTTCTCACGTCTCTATTGCTTCTTTTGCCAATTCATTAAATCTATGTCGTCTCATTCTCAATTCTCCCAGCAATGGGAACAGTTCTGTCCCCAACTTATCTGATTAGAATGCTCCATCAAATTTCTTCCTAACTTTCTCTTCTCCAAGAAAAACAGTCTGAAATTCCCTAATCTCTACATAAATGAAGTTCGTTATCTCAGGAACCATTTTCAGGAATGTTTTAGAGGCACGCTCTCTAATGCTGGACCATCTGGTGGGTAATATTTACAATGAACTGCATCTACATTATAAACTAAGTCTTGAAGGAGAGAATTGCTACGTCAGTGGCTTTTATGAATAACTGCATTACTAATATTTAATGCTAAAGCACTCAGAGCAAAAGGTTCCAGTTTTAGTTCTTAGGCTGTGCTGATCTCAGCCAGAACAACAGAAGACCCTGGAATGTAAAATCATCCAGAGTTCCTAATGCTGATTTCTATCCAAGTAATTCTAATGCTAAAGTGCAGATGAGGTGAAAACTGGGTCTAAGCACGGCTGCAATGTTGTACCACATCAAATAGCTTTGGCAACAACCCCACCAAGGTTTGCATTTGAAAACTGCCACTTGGTCAAGATGCCAAGCAGTTCCTTGCAGTTACAAAACCAATCACTGCTTTTGGAACTTTTATTTTGCTTTTGTTTGGAGAACAGGAGAAAACAAAACTAAAAATATTTGCAAAATGATTACAGAAACTTACAAATCCTCGTGGATTCTTTCCAACACATGTTCACACAAACCATTATTTATGTAAGTACAACGGTCATCTGTATAAATAAATTAAATTAAATTTATGGCCTCCATAAACATCCGAAGAAACCAAGATGGTTCAGGGCTCACATTACTACAAATTGTCAAAAAAACACATGCAATCCTTAAAAAGTTGGTTAAATACATTTGAACAAGAGCTGCACTTGTAACTTCATGCATCTGGCAATTTAAAAGTTAAAGCTGCAAAGCAAACGCACAAAAGGAAGGTGAGGTGCTGTATGAATCACTAAAGTCAGGAATACAGGTCATCAGCTGTAAGCTTTCCTCACGCCTGCCCCATTCACACCTCGAATTGATGTGACTGAGAGAAATAAATAAGCCTTTTCTCCATTATGTACAATTTTACCACACAGGCAGGTCAAAAAGCCAATGGTACAGCACAAGACATCACACAAACAGTCCTGAAGAAGGGTAATACCTGAAACGTTGACTGCTCCTTTCCTTCAGATGCTGCCTGGCCTGTTGTGTTCTTCCAGCCTCCTGTTTGTCTATCGCACAAACAAGGCCACCTCACCCAATATCCACATTTCCCAGTTGCGGACACTCAACATCAGTTAGAAGCTAGAACGCTGTTGATTTGCCACTCTGGTTTTGAAATACTGAGCAACTCTGATTCACTTCCCTCCACTTCCAGTTCCCCTATTGTGATCAGTCAACTGCACTCAAACCAGAAATCAGTTCTGGGATTAATATTCTCTGTAAAATATCATATCAAATGCACTGACCACCTAAGTACTGGAATAACTCAAATTCATCTTTTCCATTAAATGAAAAACCAATTTTTATTTTAAAAATAAATTAATATTTACTGGAATCTAACCCAGTAACAAAAACAATGAAAAGAGGTAATGAAGCCCCCCCCCCCCCCCACCCCCAGCTAGATAAAACTTTCCCACATCTTAGAAGGGCACACAGTCCGAGCATATTTAACACCTCCTTGACTGCAAGGACCATTTGCTTTTACCTTTTGTCAGCCCCACACAGGCTTAAGATACCACCCATTATGTTTATCACAGGTATCTGTGGGCAAGGAATAGAAGTAAAAATGAAATGAATTTAACCCTGAGATTGTCTCTTGGAGTAAGCTTTAAAGAGCCATGAAGCATTATTTTGAAAGCATACACAATTCAACATACAAATTGAGGTTTTAAAAGACAAAAGTAAAGATTTTTGTATTGAAATGATACTACACTTTTATTGAAATTACAAATTAGTGCTACAAGTTGAGCTGAAGAAAAATGGAAAGGATGAGAGTTTAACTACTGAAACACTGAGAAAAAAAAAATCAATCACTGACATGAAGCCTGTAGTGGGTTAATAGAATAAGGAAGGCACAGGTCAGAGGCACTGATAGGTTACCAATGATCCCCAAATCGTTTAATCCTCAACCTGGGAGCATGGTGTGAGACGAAAACATTTAAAGTGTAAATGTCTATTCTGGACACAGATTATGATCAAGAAGGAAAACTGAAATGAAGAATCCGCATCTTGGTGTGAAGACTGAACTAGAATACAAATTACAAGCATATAACTTGCATAACATGAATAATCAACAGTGATGGAATTTGGCAAATAAATTAAGAACAAGACAATACTGGCTGGAAAGGCGATAGCGAATGGAATAAGACAAAAGAAACGTGGCACGTCGATGTGAATGAAGAATTTACAGCTTGCATTCAAGGAGAAACGAAGCAGTGGGTGTCTGAAGGGGGCTACTTAACAATAGCTGGTAACGGTGAATATAAAGTGCAATCGGCAGATTTAGAAATTAGAAGTTGGATGATCAATGATGGACAGCAATTAGAAGGGGAACTGATTGCAATAGATACAGAGCTATCCTAATTTTTTTAATATAAATCAATATCACAGCAGGCGCCAGCATCTAGCCCGCCCAAACAATTATTAGCAATACACCAGTTCACTTATTAACTGAAGCAGGCAAAGACAGTTTCACTGGGAATTCATAAGGTTGAGTATACAGTTTAGGAAGAAACTTGGGCGCCCAAGATGAGAGGATGCAACAAGACTGAAGGGTTATAGGGAACAGGTTCCCCCGCAACTTGGAAGGTTCATTTCTTGGCGTGAGGATGCCTCATTCAGGTGGGTATGGGTTTTGCAGAGAGGGAAGAGGGACTGTCCATCAGGAGAACTGCACGCTCCTACCTGCATGTTGAAGACTCCGAGCTCCCTGGTAGCTAGGACGCGCATCTGATTCGCGAGAACTTGCGCCTCGTCCAGGATGGAGAAGTCTCCGGCTTCTGAGGCGGCAGCAGCGGCAGGGAGCTGGAGCAGGACCAGCAAGGCCGGCGGCACGAGCAGCAACAAGGAGCTCAGTGAGCGGGGCACCCATACACACAACCCCACGGAAAGTCCAGCTCCCAGCTCAACACATCCACCTCCCCCTCTCGCCATGACGAAGGAAACTAATCTGGATGTGCAAAAAAAGGGGGTAAAAAAAACTTTCTTCAAACTCTGCCGCAAACTTCCCACACCACCACCCCCCCCCCCCCCGCTCAAAACCTTTAAAAAAATACTACCCACATCAATCCCCTACCCCCCCAAAAAAAATCCAACTGCGAGACTGCTTCTCTCCCTCCAAACATAAACAAGACAAAAACTTTCCTCCACTGAGATTCCCTAATGCAGTTCCCTCTCCAAAGGCGAATCCCGGGACTCACTGCTTTCTCTCGGGGAAAAAAAAGCTTGAATTGCAGCCACAAAGGATCAATGTAAAACCCGGGCTGGATCTCTGGCTAAAACACAAGCTGTATAACCATGGCAACCTCATCTACGCCTTGCTCTCGTGAACACAAAAACATAGTTGGAAAATCCAGACTCTTTTTTTTGTTTGGACTATTTGATCAGCTTTCCCACTCAGTATTAACTGTGTGCGAAAAATCTAAAATGTGAATCCTTCCTCCAAGCTCCTAGAGTTCCACCCTGCTCTGTCATCCGCACAAACACAGAATGTGTCTGATCTGTGGTCCCTGTCTATAACATAATTCTTCCATTTAAATCAACGCTAATGTGTTTATAGTGAACTTTCCTCGCTTGTTTCTCCTAAACTACAAATATCCCACCCTCATGTTGCCTTATCCTCTGTATTCTCATTGTGTTAATGTTAACATTGATATCATTGTCATTCAGTCCCATTCATTCTTTCCCAACGCCTCATATACAAACAACTCTTTACCTTCCTCAGCTTTATTTTTTTTCCCCCTGAAGGCGACAGTCTTTCAAACTCCGAGCTCGGCATCACCAACCTCCGCTTAATTTATTTCGCTCTCCCTGTCGCTCTTCCTACCGTCATAGTGATGTCCCCCGCACTGAAGTTTCTCAGCCAAAAAAAAACTGCAGATCCAAGACACGCAAAAAAGTCCACTCCACTTCTTTTAGTTCTGGGAACATTTTATTTACAATTCAGAAAAGGGATACGCGATTGACGTTTTTTGAGGGTTTAAGAAATTCATAAAAGATTTCGTAAAATATGTGACAGGAGAAAGAATTCAATGTATCTTTACTATGTTGCGAAATGCAAGTATGTGTACAATTTTTAAATTATGTAATTTGTTTGGAAGTATAACCCTTGCACTCCCCCTCCTTTCCGATGGAGTTTACCAGCCTGGGCAGACTTGGAAACCTGCTGGTTTGCTTTTCTTTTCGAGTCTGTGGTTTCAATTTACAATGGAGTGTTTCTTGTATCAAGATTCTGGTGTGTACATCTTTGTGGCAGTCTTAGAATGCTGTTTGAAAGAATTAGATTCCCCTTCCAAAAATTCTCGCCTCTCTTTTCTTTCCCAGTACGATCCTATGGTTTAAATATTTAAAGGACGTTTTAAACTAACTCTGAACGCAGTGTGCATTTTTAAAATTGTGTCCGTCCATGTTCATCAATTTTGTATGATCTGATTGAATGCTGGGTACCACATAACTTCTAAATTGGAGCTCCGATTGTTTGCTGCTGGCCATGTGCTTGGTGAAGATTTATTCCCTTGAACATTCAGTATGTCAGTTTCAACAGGCTGAGAAACTCAGCAAGTCAATGATGAAAGAAAGGTCAGTCGACTGCAACTGTAACTCCGTTTCTCTCCCTAGATGCTGCCTGACCTGCTATGTTTTTCCAGCGGTTTTTTTTAAATAAAGTTTAGTTCAGACAACATAGTTTCCAACAGCTGCGGTATTTCTTTTGTTCCGTATATCATAGAGTCATACAATTGTACGAAACAGAAACAGACCCTTGGGTCCAATTCGTCCATGCCGACCAGATAGCCTACATTAATCTGGTCCCATATCCCTCGAAACCCTTCCGATTCATATACCTATCTAGATGCCTTTTAAAGGTTATAATTGTACAAGCCTCCATCACTTCTCTGGCAGCTCATCCCATACGTGCACCACCCTCTGCAAGAAAAAGTTGCCCTTAGTTCCCTTTTAAATCTTTCCCCTCTCACCTTAAACCTATTTCCTCTAGTTTTGAACTTTGCTGCCCTGGGAAAAAGACCTTGGTTATTCACTTTACCTATGCCCTTCATGATTTTATAAACCTCTAAAGTCAACCCTCAGCCTCTGACACTCCAGGGAAAATAGCCCTGGCCTATTCAGCTTCTCTCTATAGCTCAAGCCCTATAACCCAGGCAACATTTTCTGAACTCTCTCAAGTTTAACAATGTCTTTCCAATAGCAGGGAAACCAGAAATGAATGCAGTATTCTAAAAGTGGCCTCACCAATATCCTGTACAGCCGTAACATGACATCCCAACTCTTATACTTAATTACCTGACCAATGAAGTGTGTGAAGCACTTTGTTTACTACCCTGTCTACCTGCAACTCCACTTTCAAGGAACAATGCATCTGCACCCTTAGGTCTTTGCTCAGCAACACTCTCCAGGGCCCTAATATTAACTGTATAAGCGCTGCCCTGCTTTGTCTTACCAAAATATGGCACCTCACGTTTATCTAAATTAAACTCCATCTGCCACTCCTCTGGCATGAGATTTCTCTGGGATGAGATTTCTGAATACTTGGAAGTGCATGGTAAAATAGGGCAAAGTCAGCATGGCTTCATCAAGAGGAGGTCATGCTTGACAAATATGCTGATTCTTTGAGGAAATAATGAGCAGGTTAGATGAGGAGAGCCAATGGATGTTATCTACCTGGACTTCCAGAAGGCCTTTGACAAGGTGCCACACAGGAGGCTGCTGAGTAAGATAAGGGCCCACGGTGTTAGAGGCAAGGTGCTAGCATGGATAGAAGATTGGCTGTCTGGCAGAAAGCAAAGAGTGGGGTTAAAAGGGTCTTTCTCAGGATGGCAGCTGGTGACAAGTGGTGTTCCGTAAGCGTCAGTGTTGGGACCACAACTTTTCACTTTGTACACTAATGATCTAGATCAAGGAACTGAGGGCATTCTGGCTGAGTTTGCAGCTGATACAAAAATAGATGGAGGGACAGGTAGTATTGAGGATGCAGGGAGGCTGCAGAAGGATTTGGACAGGTTAGGGAGAATGGACAACGAAGTGGCAGATGGAGTGCAATGTAGGAAAGTGTGACATCATGCACTTTGGTAAGAAGAATAGAGGTATGGACTACTTTCTAAATGAGGGGAAATTTCAGAAGTCTGAAGTACAAAGAGACTTAAGAGTTCTAGTCCAGCATTCTGTCAAGGTAAACTTGCAGGTTGAGTCTGTAGTTAGGAAGGCAAATACAACTTTGGCATTTATTTTGAGAGGACTTGAATATAAAAGCAGAGAAATACTTCTGAGGCTCTATAAGGCTCTGGTCAGACCACATTTGGAGTATTGTCCACAGTTTTGGGTCCCATACCTCAGGAAAGATGTACTGGCCCTGGAGTGGGTTCAGAGGAGGTTCATGAGAACAGTGCCAGGAATGAAAAGCTTAAAATATGAGGAACGTTTGAGGACTCTGGGTCTAAACTCAATGGCATTTAGAAGGATGAGGGGGGGGATCTAATTGAAACTTGCAGAATACTGAATGGCCTGGACAGAGTGGATGTTGGGAAGATGCTTCCATTGGTAGGACAGACTAGGACCCGAGGGCACAGCCTTAGAGTAAAGGAAAGATCTTTTAAAACAGAGATAAGGAGAAACTTCTTTAGCCAGAGAGTGGTGGAATCTATGGAATTCACTGCTACAGAAGGCTGTGGAGGCCAGGTCATTGAGTATATTTAAGACGGAGATAGATAGGTTCTTGATTGTCAAGGGGATCAAGGGTTACAGGGAGAAAGTGGGAGAATGGGGTCATCAGCCATGATTGAATGGTGGAGCAGACTCGATGGGCGGAATGGCCTAACTTCTGCTCCTATTCCTTATGATCTTATGGTCCTCAGCCCATTGTCCCATCTGATCAAGGTCCCATTGTACTCTAAGATAACCTTCATTGTCCGCTACCACCAATTTTATTGACATCTGCAAACTTAGTAACCGTTCCTCCTATATTCAAATTCGAATCATTTACATAAATGACAAAAAGCAGTGGACTCAGCACCAGTCCTCGTGACACACCATTGGTCACAGGCCTCCAGTCCAAAAATATCAGTTGTTATCCGTTCAGCCTTTAGTTATAAGGTAGACAATAATGAGGTGTACAGTAGCATTGACTGCAAACACATAGAACTTACCAACACAAGAAAGAACCCAAATATTTCACAAAAACACAAGCCAAAACTTTCCCTTAGAAAAGCACAAGAAAGATGCAGATGGGAAAACCTATTTGTCTCAACTTAGCTTATCCATTTAGAAGCATTCTACAGTTCCCTCATATTTTTGACATTTGTGTCTTAAATGATTGAAGGCTTGTTACTTCCATTATCCGACTGGAACATCCATGTTGATCACTTTCTACAAGAAACTTCCTGACATCAATCCTAACTTTAGTTCCACATTTCAATTTGTGTTCCCTTTCCCTACTCTGGTTTCATTATATATCTGTAAGTCACCCTTCAGCAGCCTTCTTTCAAGGCAGAGAGCTTCAACTTTCTCTAATCTTTTTACAATAAGTCAAAGACCGAATAATATAATTGAAGTTCAATTTTTACTTGGTTTTAATGTCACCTTATAATTCAACAAGCAGAACAGAACACAGTACTCAAGATGCAACCTGACCAGAGCTGATACATCTTGTGCAATATTTCCTCTGATTTAAATGCTTTTGCAGTGGGTCAGCATTCTATTTGCTTTGTTTACTTGTTGCTTTTTCAAAAATTGGAAATGTTAGCCATGGAATCTAATTACTTACTACCCATTTTTCAGTGCTACAAATAATGTTTTTGAGTTGAAAACAGTGTTTGATCTGTCACTTCTGGTTTAACAAGCTGGAAGTAATTTTTATGATGGACTTAATACATACACAAGGAATATTGCCAAAAGTATGAAGAATACGCAGTTCATGATGTCAATCAGCATACAACATTCATCTGATGTCAATGCTGCCATTTTGGAGTTTAAATCACTAGCTAATACCGTCAATTAAACAAGCTCAACTGAACATGCATTTAGCAGTATGGAGGACCCTAAACAAATTTTTATTTAAAGGCAATATCAATAAGTTTGAGGATAGTTGTTGTTTGATTTCAACTGCCCCATGCTGTTTGGATGTTTTCAGAGTTTGTTAAAAGGTGAAAAGTTGACAGACAGTAGTATGACACATGCCATAGGAATTTGTCCTTGCCTTCAAGAATTCTGCACCATCTACTTCCAGCCATACTGCAGGAGTGTGCCATCCCCCTTAGCTGCATGAGAGTTGGGAGAGGGCCATGGGACAGGACATGCTGCTGGAAGAAGGAGGAGGAGAGAGGAAGAAGGTTTTCAGCAGAATGCCATATCTGTTCAGCATGTGTATAGCAATTCTCCAACATGGGTCTTATCCAATATCTTCACTTGATTCAAATCTGATGCCTAATGCAGCCTCAGAAGCAGGGAAAAGACAGCACTGTCACATATGACACAAAAACAAAGTTGCTGGAAAAGCTCAGCAGGTCTGGCAGCATCTGTGAAGGAGAAAACAGAGTTAACGTTTCGGGTCTGGTGACCCTTCCTCAGAACTGATAGTGGCTGGGAAAACGTCAGTTTATATGCAGAAAATAGGGAGGTGGGTGGGGTAGGGAGTAAACGACACGATAGAGCCCGAAGAGAGAGCAAGACAGTTGGACGGACAAAGGAGTTGCTAACGATCAGGCTGGGAGGGTGAGTAGTTGTTAATGGGGACTGTTAGTGACTAACAACAGGGGGTGTGTAATGGCAGGCTATGTGGTAACAAGGCCTGGTGTGTGGGGTGGAGGGCTG
>NC_063341.1:29952500-30002205 GCF_021869965.1 Rhincodon typus | reverse complement strand
CAGCCCTCCACCCCACACACCAGGCCTTGTTACCACATAGCCTGCCACTACACAGCCCCTGTTGTTAGTCACTAACAGTCCCCATTAACAACTATTCACCCTCCCAGCCTGATCGTTAACAACTCCTTTGTCCGTTCAACTGTCTTTCTCTCTCTTTGGGCTCTATCCTATCGTTTACTCCCTACCCCACCCACCTCCCTATTTTCTGCATATAAACTTACATTTTCCCGGCCACTATCAGTTCTGAGGAAGGGTCACCAGACCCGAAACGTTAACTCTGTTTTCTCCTTCACAGATGCTGCCAGACCTGCTGAGCTTTTCCAGCAACTTTGTTTTTGTTCCTGATTTACAGCATCCGCACTTCTTTTGGTTTTTACTGTCACATATGACCTTGGTGAGAAGATTTGAAGTATTAGGCTCCTTGCAGGCTGGAGCAATGACTACTATCTTCCCCATGGTGCAGCATGCCATTGACTGGAAGTATGTGACTTTGTGTGTGTCACATGTCAACATTGAGATGTACCACTGTCAAAATAGTGATAAAATAGGGACTGCTAATGTTTGAATTCCACCACCTAATTTTAATATGTGGGACTCTCATGGACTAAAAAGTTTTCAAAAAGAAAACAACACTGAATCTGGAGATAGCAAGGACTGCAGATGCTGGAGTCAGAGACAACAAAGTGTAAAGCTGGAGGAACACAGCAGTCCAGGCAGCATCAGAGGAGCAGGAAAATTGACATTTCAGGTCAGGACCTTTCATTTTCTGAACAAGGGTCCCGACCCGAAATGTCAGCTTTTCTGTTCCGCTGATGCTGCCTGGCCTGCTGTGTTCCTCCAGCTTCACACTGAATCTGGGGAGTTAGCAGAAAATAAAATTGCTTTTTCTTTCATTCAAGATAACCTTTTAACTAATATTCTTACTGAATATTTAGAGATCGAGTAACTACATTTTATCTCGGGAGTGAGGTATCACATTGTACCAAAAGGAACATAAATCTTCATTGCAGCCGGTTGAAGAGGTTGTAAAGAAGGGAGCCAATTTCCCCCTCCTCACCTGGTCACAACAGGCATCAGAAAGGATTCCACTCCGTCAGCATCCAGATACTATACAATTCACCCTTCTGGTTCACTAACGTCCTTTAGGGAAGGAAACTGCCGTCCTTACCTCATCTGGTCTACACGTGACTCCAGACCCACAGCAACGTGCTTCACTCTTAACTGCCTTCTGGGCAGTAAGGGTTGGGCAATAAATACTGGCCTAACCAACAATACCTACATACTATGAATGAGTAAAAATAAAATATGTGTATGTTTACAAAACATTATTTGCATGGTAAATATTATCAACACTCCCCCTTAAGCTGCTTAGCCGCGAAGCCTCCTGGAGGTGCCATGCACTCCAATCAGCATGCCAACACATTGACTTCCACATATGGAAGTTACTGCCACACACGGACCTCAGAAGTCAGCGGAGTGGAGAAAAGAATTGGGGAGAAGGCAGATGAATATTATTACCAGCAATGTATCAGTTCAGGCTTTAGCCGGCTGTGGAAAAGTGTACTTGTAAAGCAGGATCTCAAATCCAAAATGAACGTTACCAGATAGTAATGATAAAACACAGCTGTGATGGTGAAGGGAAGGGAGTAGGTGGGACTTTCAATAAAGGAGCAGTGAAATGAGTATTCGGTTCTATTCAGATGTTAACTTTGCTGCTACGGTGTCAATGGCCTTTTTGAACTCAAATAATGAAGGTTCGGCATCAAGCTAATATGTGACAGGCAGCTGCAGAAGATCATCAAGTACAGGCAGAGCTATACCATTTCAAAAGAGTATAACTTGGAGCAATGTTTTAACCAGCAGGCCATTAACTTGTTCCTATCAGTAGCGTTCAAAGAGCAGAAGGTGAGGCCAAGTTCACTTTTGATACAATTATACATTGGTCACCAGTGTTCTATGAACTCAGTCAAGATCAGTAACTTGCTTTTTAGAAAAGATAAAATCCAGTGTCCCAATTATTTATTGAAAGAATGAAACCACAAGATTCCACGGTTTAAACCACTTTTTTTACGATTGAAAAGTCAAACAATACAAATACTAAATAGCTTTTGGATAAAACTCAGAATAAAATTAAGTTAAATATGAAATAACAGGCAAATTGCAGTCAATTATAAACTTTGAATTGCAGATTAATTGGCAGATTTTACAAATTAATTGGTATCAAGTCAGCTTATATATTATCAGTCTCTTGTCACAAACTCCTTCAAAACTCTCTTTTCCTCATATAGAATATTCCCCCACCCCGTCTCCTTCCATTTTCAGTGTGCAGACTTGGCTGACACCAAAAATGACACACATTTCCAAAATCTCCTCAACTTTGCTTATGGTTGTCATAGATCAACCAATTTTTGTTTTATTTATTCATGGGATGAGGGTGTTGCTAGCCAGGCTAGCATTTATTGCCCATCCCTAACTCCCCAGAGGGAGGTTATGAGTCAACCACATTGCTATGGGTCTGGAGTCACATGTAGGCCAGACCAGGTAAGGATGGCAGCTCCCTTTCCTAAAGGACATGAGTGAGCCAGGTTTTTCCAACAATCGGCAATGGATTCACAGTCATCATTAGACTCTTAATTCCAGATATTTATTGAATTCAAATTCCACCATCTGCTGTGGCAGGATTCAAACCCAGGTCCCCAGAACATTATCTGGGTCTCTGGATTAACTGTCCAGTGATAATACCACTACGCCATTGCCTTCCGCTTAAAGTAACAGTAACAGCTGCAGCAACTAAGCAACTATTTGCCTACTAGCAACTTCTGTATTTAGCCTGTCTTCTTCAGCTTGCGTGTGCTGCACCACTGGCATCATCAACTGAGCTCGGATGGCTCTGTATCTCTGTATATAATTTCAACGAGTTCCAGACGTTTTGGTTTCCAATCTCAGGGTTAATCTCCAGAGTCAATGTCTTTTCTCACTTACTATTTTCAGTTTCCCTTTCCATTAGGGTCTGTCTCAAAAATTATAAGCTTTGAAACAACAAATGCCATCACAATTGTTATTACCTGTTTGAATTCAATCATTTGGCAGTGCAGAACTTAAATTATGCCAAGGAAAGGCACATATAGTTGAAGCTTTTTGTCTTACGCTCATCAGGACAGTTCACAAGAAATGCCAATGTAAAGGGAAACAACATTTGTACAATATGAAAGGAGAGTCCTGATTGGTTGGCAAGTGGACTCTGATGGACAGAGGCATTGCCAAGGTGGATACAACAGTTAATAAAGACTGTCAATTAACTGCCAAAATTGGTTTCAATTTTAAACCAGACAGATTGACTCTGATTGGTCAATGCAAATACTGTGTTTTTATTTTTCTGTATTGTAGTGTTGGATTGACATGAGAAAAGAACAATTTTAAAATCCAAGGATTGCAAGGATTTTGTATGATTTGAAAGTAGGTAACTTGATACTCATTGTGGACACATAGCTATGGGTTACAGCAATGGTTGAAGATAAACCAGAAGTGAGGAAATGAGTACAAATGGAGCTTCGGTTGTCAACAAGTAGCCAATTGGTTTGTTGACTAGTGACCAGTTATCAATGACAACATTCTTTTGCCTGCCAACAACTATGTGGTTGGTTCTCAGGTAGCTGAACAGGCTGGGGCTATGAATAAAATACAGAGAAGCCTTCAAGTTACCTCCAAACTTCAAGAACTGAAATAACTGCACAGAGGCCAGTATCACATCTCCAAGTTACGCGCTATTTACTTGTGCACAATACACTGGCTGTGGCCAACCAGCTCAGAGTCAGTTGCCTGAACTGAGGAGATTTAATCTCCTAGTTAATTTTTTAATGACATATAGCATCTATACCCAACATTACATCTGTACTAAAATTCAAATGTGACTGAAATAACTGCACAAAGGTCAGTTCCCATCACCTAGTCACCCTTTATTTACTTGTGCACAGGACCCTGGCTGTACCCAGCCAGCTCAGAGTCAGTTGCCTGAACTGAGGAGATGCTAATCTCCTGGTTACATTGGTCAGTCAGGGCTTTCCTGATTGGCCCAGGTTAACAACTCCAATCAATGACCTCATAGTCAATGAGGTCAATCACTACAGGAACTCCCTCTGTTCTTTCTCTCTCTGCAGTAAAAATGCACCTTAAACATGAAGAAAACCCACTTTACTTTAGCAGTTACTGAAAGGTGTGACTTCTAGCCTATAAGTTAGAGACCTATTAACTGTGAACCAGCCACCTTGTGCCTCTTGCAAACCATTGGAAAAGGAAGGCCCAGCAGCAGCATTCTAATCAATACAAGAAACATCTCAATAGATTTTGCAAAAACAATGACCATTGAACTGCTCAGTCAGTTTTCCCTCTGTTCATAACTCATTTCTTTCTCCAGTCTCTAGTAGAGCATTTTGCCAGTGGTTCATGGCTGTCGAGCTGTAGCTAGAATCTAATTACTTGTAATAAATAGTACTTTCTTGTTAAGTACAGAAACATAGTCCCTATTAGAAAACGGTCATCTGTCATCTGGGGGCTGAAAAGTGAGTAAATTGGAGAATTTTTGTGTACTTTTAAAAGCCTCTAACTTTTGCAATGACTCCAGAAATGGTGGAGCTTGAATTCCAGTGCACTATTTCAGTGAATCATGACATCAAGGACTTAGGTCTTATAAATAAGGTTAAAGTGCACCCCAAAATCTAACACTCACTTGGTTCCAGGAATTGTTAGGAGGTGTTTGTTTATCTATTGGGCTCAATTCCAATGCCTCTGACTCTCCCAAGCCAAAACCTCAAGTAAGTGGACATGATTGGACCAAAAGCTGGAGCCTGGGTGATGGATTCCAAGAGTGTGACCACACATCTACGGGTCTGCAAAACACACCTTTGGAGACAGGTATCCACTGAGCCTCACGCTGTTACCATGTGGAGCCTCCGCTGGGGGTCTTGGTGATGCAGAGGTGGTTTGGTACCAGGAAGACCTACACACTCTGTTCCCTCTTTGCATTATGCTAGCCAGTGGCAGTGAATCACTAACTGCAATTGATGTATAACAGCACCCTTTGGCAAAGCATGAACAACTGACAGTCAAAATCCCAGCTGAAATATGAGAGAGCAGACCACAGGGATCTTTAAACAATGTGTTTGCTGCCTGCCTTGCTCTGGAAAGACTCTGCAGGACATAGCAGTGTGTACATGGCAGGATCTGTGCTGATCCGTTGCCTGCATCTCTATCTCACTGTCACAAAGGGACATCTCCTGCCACCAGCTTTACACTAATTGGATGAGCAGGGGATTGATGGGAGACAACAACCACAGTCTCTTTCTGCAATGACAAAATCAATGTACTGCAGATCCTTCCTGGAAATCTGGAATAAAAACAGAAAATGTTGGAAATTCTACTCAGGTCAAGCAGCATTTGTGGAGAAAAAATGTTTATGTTTAAATGACTGCGACTGTTCATCAGAGCTGAGGAAATTCCAAAATGCAATAGGTTTTGATCAAGTAAAGGTGGACAGAGGGAGAACAACAAAATGATAGGTGGGAAGTCATGTTAAATGATGTAGGGTTTCATTATAGAATAGCCTTGAAACCTTCCTGCTGTGAGTGCAACTAATTTGTAATTCTTTCAATGTAGGGTCGTACAGTTTGCTAATAATGCAGCCTCCTCTACCAAACACAGTCAGGCTGTCCATTTTGTGGAACATTTCTCTTCAGTGCAAAAGGCTAAATTTGAGCATCCTGTTGCTTTTCATTTTAATTCTCAGCCTGCTTCCACTATGATGTTTCTGTCCTTGGCCTCCTATAGTGCTCCACTAAGGTCAACACAAGTTCAAGGTAAATCTTTCAACTCGGCACTCGGAATCTTTTTGAACTTTGAGTTCAACAATTTTAGATCATAACCTCTGCCTCCATTTTATTATGTGCTTTTTATTGGTGTCTTTTTTTAACCTTTCTTTCTTAATCCCTTTACTTTGCATTCAGGTAGCTATTATTCAGCTAAAAACAACTCACCCAAACAGTTCTTTTGTTTCTTTACCTATTACCACCTCCTTTGGCTTTTGCACCACAAAACCTTACATTGTGTTGTCATTCACTCTATCAGAGACTTTCTGTTCTGTTCATTTTTTCCCTTCGCTGTTTCACTTGCTCAAAACATATCACATCTCCAACTTGTGTCATAGATAACAAGGTGTAGAGCTGGATGAACACAGCAGGCCAAGCAGCATCAGAGGAGCAGAAAAGCTGACGTTTCGGGTCTGGAAATCGAACTTGTGTCAGTTCTGAGGAAGGGTCTGAAACATTGACTCTGTTTCCCTCCACAGCTTCTCTCTGATTTGGTCTGAAAGCATCCAAGTGCAGTTTCAGTTAGCACAACCGCAAATCCCCATTCACTAACAACCCCACACATTACATTTCCTGCCTTGGTGACCATCAGTTTTTCATGAAAAATATAAAAGCTATGACAAAGTAAACATTGCAAGCCAAATTTCTAAGTGAAACCACACCATTTTGCATAAAAATATTAACTAATTACCCTTCTAACTTCTCTTAATTCCTTCAAGTGCCTTTGCTCCATCTTAGTTCTTCATGTAACTATTGGAAGGATTCTGCCAATCAGTAGATCAGACTGCGAATGGCTGCGCAGGATGACAACCTCGAGCAGCTCTGTCCTTAGAAGGCACAGCTTCAGACTACTTTGCCTCAATGCAAGCAGCAACAGATTGGCCTGTCAGACTGACATTGCTGGCAGGATATTCAGAAAATCATAATGCATTCAAGCAATGCCATCATGGTTTATGAAAAGGTAATTATAGGATGTAACAGGCAAGTGGAAACCAGTAGAGACTCTACATTTGGATTCTCAAAAGACATTTGACAAAATGATACAAGAAAGCTTTCTTACAAGACAAGCACTCATACCGAGGAGGCTGAAGTATCAGCATGGATAAAGGATTGGCTAACCAATGGGAAACAGAGAACAAATACAAATGGGCAATTTTCAGCTTGACAAGCTATAACCAGTGTGGTGTAACAGGGATCATCATTTGTGCCTCAACTATTTATAATTCATATGAATAACTCAATTATTTATAATTTATATGAATGACTTGCAGGAACAGACTGAGTGCACTGTAGCCAAATTTGGTGATGATACATAGATGAGGGCTAAGCAAGTTGTGACGGGGCCTGAAGAATATAGATAGGTTAAATCAGTGGGCAAAAACTTGGCAGATAAAGTATAGTGTGGGAAGGTGTGAAGTTATCCATTTTGGCAGGAAGAATAGTAAAAAAAAATTAGATGCGATACTACCAGAATGCTGCAGCATAGAGGTACCTGGATGTCCCTGTACAAGAAACACAAAAGGTATCAGTGCAAGTATAGCAAATAATTGGGAAGGTAAATGTAATGTTACACTTTGTTGCAAGTGGAATGGTGTATAAATGTATAAATGTGTATAAATGGAAGCTTTGTTACTATTAAAGAGGACATTGGTGAATCCACACTTAAAGTATAGTGTACAGTTTTGGTGTCCTTAGTGAAGGAGGGACATAAGAAGTTAACATATGCCTACCAGCTCATTAGAGAGATAACTGATGGTTATTTAACATAAAGATAACCATGCCTCAGGCAAGAGGAGAAACTAAGAAGCAGAGACCTTCTCGGTAACCTCAGCTAGTGCAGGAATTGAACCCAAACTGTTGGCATTACTTTACATTGCAAACCAGCCATCCAATCAATTGAGCTAATTGCTTTGAAGGAGTTCAAAGAATAGTAATCTGGTTGATTTCTGGGTTGAATGGGATTTTTTTAGGGGACAGATTGAGCAGATTGTACCTATACTCATTGGAGTTTAGAAGAATGAAACCTATAAGATTCTGAGGAGGCTTGACAGGGCAGAAACATCCAGCGTATTTCTCCTTTTGGGGATATTTAGAACTAGGAGCACAATTTCTGAACAGGGCATTGCCTGTTCAAGATGGAGATGAGGTGGGATTTTGTCTCTCAGAGGTTCATGAATCTTTGGAATTCTCTACCCTAGAGACCTATGGATGTTGTCAGTGAGTATATTCAGGATTGGGATAGACTGATTCTTGAACAATTGGGGAATCACATGTACTGGAGGTCAAGCAGGAAATTAGAGTCAAGATATTACCACTGTAAATAGAGGCAGTATTTCAAAGGAACTTCAAGCTAAACTGTATGGATAGAAATTAGACATAAGAAAGGAATGTTCACCTTGATGGGATTGTACTATAGGTTCCCCTCACCAATAGTCAAAGGGAAATTGAAGAGCAAGTATGTAGAGAGATCTCAGATATATGTAGGAAAAATAGGTTTGCAATAGTAGGGGATTTTAATTTTCCAAACATCGACTGCAACTGCCATAGTGTTAAAGGCTTGGATGGTGAGGAATTTGTTAAGTGTGTTCAAGAATTTTTTTTTATCGATATGTAATATACCTACTAGAGAAGGAGCAAAAGTTGACCATCTCTTGGGAATTAAGGCAGGGCAAGTGACTGAAATGTTAGTAGGGGAGCACTTCGGGACTAGTAATCAAATTCTATTAGTTTTAAAATAGTTATGGAAATGGATAAGCCTTCCATAAAAGTTAAAATTCTTTAGTTGGAGTAAGTCAAATTTTAATGGTATGAGACAAGAACTTTCAAAAGTTGTTTGGAGTATACTGTTTGCAGGTAAAGGGACGAGTGACAAGTGGGAAGCTTTCAAAAGTGTGATAACGAGAGTTCCTTTTAAAGTGAAGGGTAAGGCTGGTAAGAGTAGGGAACAATGGGTGAATAAAGATATTAAGGTTCTAGTCTAGAATAAGAAAGATATAGACAACTGGGTTCAAAGGAACCTCTTGAACAGTATAAAGAGTATAGGGGCACATTTAAGAGGGAAATCAGGAGGGTTAAGAGGAAATATGAGATACCCTTGGCCGATAATGTTAAGGATAATCCAAAGAAATTCTACAAGTATGGTAAGAGCAAAGGAGCAACTAGAGAGAGAATAGGGTCCCTAAAAGATCAACGGGGTCATCTATGTGTTGAATCTCAGGTGATGGAAGAGGTACTAAATGAATATTTCACGTCAGTTTTTACTGTGGAGAAAGAAATAGAGGCTAGAGAACTCAGGGAAATAAATATTGATGTTTTAAAAACAATTCACATTGCAGAAGAGGAAGTGCTAGAGGTCTTGGAAAATATAAAGGTGGATAAATCTGCAGGACCTGATCAAGTGTATCCCAGGACATTTTGGGAAGTTAGGGAAGAAATTGTGGGGCTCCTAGCAGAAATATTTATATCATCTCTAGCCACGGATGAGGTGCTAGATGACTGGAGGGTGGCTAATGTTATGTCTTTATTTAAGAAAGGCTGTAAGGAGAAGTCTGGGAACTACTAACCTGTGAGCCTGACTTTAATGGTGGGTACATTGTTAGAGGTGATTATGAAAAATAGGGTTTACATGCATTTGGAGAGGCAACGATTAATTAGGAATAGTCAACATGATTTTATGTGAGGGAAATCATGTCTCACAAACTTTTTGGGGAAGTAACCAAAAACAATTGGTGAGGGCAGAGCTGTAGACATTACTTGGACTTTAGTAAAGTCTTTCACAAGGTCTGCACGGTAGACTAATTAGTAAATTTAGATTATAGGGGATTCAGGGTGAGCTTGCCAATTGGATACAAAATTGGCTCAATGACAGGAAACAGAGAGTGATGGTGGAGGATTGCTTTTTGGACTGGAGGCCTCTGACCAGTGGTGTTCCACAGGGATCATACTGGGTCCACTTTTGTTTGTCATTTATATAAATGATTGGATGAGAATGTAGGAGGCATGATTAGTAAGGTTATGGATGACACCAAAATTGGTGGTATCATGGACAGACGAGAAGGCTATTTAAGATTACAAAGAAATCTTGAGCATTTGTGTCAATGGGCTAAGGAGTGGCAGATGGAGTTTACTTTAGATAAATGTGAGGTATTGCATTTTGGCAAATCAAACAAGGGCAGGACTTATACAATTAATTGTAGGGCCCCCCGTAGTGTTGTACAGCATAGACACCCGGGGGTTCAGATATATAATTCTTTGAAATTTGCATTACAGGTAGACAGGGTGGTTAAGAATGTATTTAGCATGCTTGCCTGCATTGCTCAGACCTTTGAGTATAGGAGCTGGAACATCATCTTGAGGTTGTCCAAGACATTGGTGAGGCCTCTTCTAGAGTACTCTGTACAGTTCTGGTCATCCTGCTATAGGAAGGATTGTATTAAACTGGAGAGGGTTCAGAAAAGATTTACCAGGATGTTGCCCGAAATGGAGGGTTTGAGATATAAAAATAGGCTGAGATTTTATCCACCAGAGCATAGGAGGTTGAGGGATGACCATATACAGGTTTATAAAATCATGAGGGGGATTGATAAGGTGAATAGCAAAGGTCTTTTCCCTAGGACAGGGGAACTCAAAACTAAGGGGCATATTTTTAAGGTGAGAGAAGAAAGTTTTAAAAAGGACATGAGGGACAACATTTTTACAGGAAGTGGTTCGTATGTGGAATGAGCTGCTAGAGGATGTGATAGTTACAGGTACAGTTACAACGTTTAAAAGACATTTGGATAAGTACATGAATAAGAAAGGTTTGGAAGGATTTGGGCAAAATGCAGCAAGTGGGACTAGTTTAGTTTAGGAACACAGTAGGCATGCACTAGTTGGACCAAAGGATCTGTTTCCATGCTAGGTGACTCTATAACTCTATAAGACTAACCATAATTTAGTTAATTAAAGAGCAGGGTCAAGCCTACTTCGAGTTACTTTGTCTGCATGTTGAAGAGCACTTTTGGAATTGTAGTGGTGGGAGGATAAGAGCTTTCAGCCAGAGAGAAGACTGGTATCCACGACAATGAAAGCAGCATTCTGTGTAGGTGTGGCAGCAAGCAGGTCATGCATGACTTCACTCTGAGATTTCGCTATTGCATCCATATGTTGGGCATATTCTGATTGTGTTGCAAAGGGAGCTATCAAACATCGGACGCTGTATCATTGGATCCGTAGGTATCCTAATGGAGTTGACCACTATGTCAATACTTGAAAGGAAAGGTACCAATCTCTGTGTAAAGCACAGTGCCGAGTTGGCATGCTGATGTATCTGTGCCTTTCCGGAGAGATGCTGCTGTCTCCAGTTATGCACCAGTTAGTCCCACAAGACAGAAGTGTGTCAGTGAATACGCTGCCAGTCTGTTTGGGTGATGTGGCTTTCACAGTTGCTTCGAATCAACAGTGCCCCAGAAACTATGTGCGTTATGCACAAGAATTCACCAACACAAGGAAAATTTGGATTAGTCACTGTGTATCCTGCCAAATTTGAACATCTGGATAGCTGGTGTTTTTTTAAATAGAAAACAAACAGGATTTGAAGGGCTGGCTCTTGGTAGGCCTGTAGAAGGGGAAGAGTAAAATGAGTTTGAATGCTTTCCTTTGAATGCATTGGTTTCAGGTCTCCCAATGCCTCAGATACAGAATTCTAATTTTTGCCTTTAAATTCTGCCTTGGCTTTACCCATGCCTATGTAATACTCTCCAGTGGTATAAACATCTTCTCATGCCCTTGCATTTTCTGACTCAAGCATCTTGCTCTCTCACATTGCTACATAAGGCCATATCTTCAACACATGTTCCACAGATTCTCCTCTTCACCCTTTAAGATCCTCTTTAAAATGGGTAACTAGATATGGAAAATAAATATACTATATATACCATATTCCAAAAATTACATTATTAAAACTACCTCTTTAACCAAGTTAACATCTGCTTTTGTTCAATATTTTTTATGCTCCTGTGATTCATTTATTTCTTACAGCAAACTCACTATATGAATGCAAATTTGTTGCTAAAAATTTACTTTTATTAATAATATGGAGAATCTAGCATTCCATGATGATTCTGCAACATTTTCTGCAAGTATTATGACTGAATGCAACCAGCTGCTTTGGTATTTCCACAGTATGTTGTACTTTAATTTTGACTGAGGAAGATGTTGTGTTGTATTGTATTCACTTTCCACAGCTATGCAGGGTTTTTTTCACTCTGGTATTGATCCATGGTTGCAGACGTTAGCCCAGTTTTCCTGGCAATTATCTGTCGTCCTTTTTGGGTCTTCAAATGTTCCAGGTATCGCAATAATGACAGCATCTTGTAATAGGTCCTTCTGTGGCAAGTTGTCAGCTGAACATTGTCTGACAAACCTAATTGTGCATAGAGCCAGTTGTGTTTTATGTGTGGGACCTTGTTGCCTGTATAGGTGGCAGCTACTTAACGTAGAATTGTTGGCAAGCCTGCCAACTACTAGTCGTCTGCAACCCCGTTTGTGGAGAATATAATGACAGTGCAAATATAAGCCCTGAAATTCTTGACATTTGCATGTGAATATCATGTCAAGATTTCTCCCTCTGAATGCATTTCTCGATATTAATGGCTTCAGCCAGGGATTTACACCAAAATTTTAAGCTTATTATTCTGACGCTAAACACCTGACACTAACGTAACCATTATAAAATTATTATAACTTTATTTCAAACCTGTGCAGTGGACTTTCAGTTAGCCCCAGTGTAAGCTGACTCGCCTCAAGATTCAAGAGATACCTGCATTCCACCTTTGTTCCATTGGATAACAACGTGTTAAGTTGGCTTCTAACGACCCTTCTCCTTCTCCCAAAGTACTTGCAGAAGAGTAGAAAATAAGATCACCGTACAGCAAATTAATGATACATTGAAGTGTTAGTTCTACTGCCTGGATCATTCTGGAGGGAAGCTGTATCCTCCCAGCAGACTCTCATGAATAAATGTAGCTTGCTGCATTCTTCAAAATTATGCCCTGCAGGAAAGACTTGTCACTGGATATCCCCAAGGAAAGCAAGAAGGAGGTATAGCTGCACTGACAGTAATAGCAGAAAAATAAACTGTAATCACAAGAAGACTAATTCAACAATAACTTATCTTAATCAGTTTGAGTCAGTAAATGAACCTCTGTTTTAGTTTCTAACTACAACTGTAGCTATTTGGGTTTATTAGTCACTTGTTACCAGTCTCAGATCAATTTTGATGGGCACAAATAATTTTGGTTTGAACGAGCCTAACAAAGTAACATTCGGTTTGCCCAATGCCATTAAGACAAAATAAACAACACAAGTCCTTCTCTGGGGATGGCTTCATATATACAAATGGCTCCCTCAAACTAAACTTTAATTTGTGATGTTAAATTAAAATATGATCATTTTACCTGTGATTCAACTGTACCCATTGTTCATGGAAAAGCATTTGAATTAGGTCATGTTCACAATGAAAAGATTTTAATTCTGAAAGCATTCAATTTGGTGAGGAACTAGGAAAAATTGGTGCTTGTTTTAATTGATTGTTTGGTTGTGGTTTTAAAGAGAATCTAAGCAGCTCTGCCCAAAATACTCTTAGATCCATCTTGCTCAGATCAACAGACAGTGAAAATTTAAAACTAGTGCTAGATTTTGCAAAAACTAGATGTACAAAGGTGACAGAGAACTCTGAATCAGTTAAGCAATGCTACTGGGTATCAACGATTAACATAAATGGAATATTTTAAAAACTATCCCACAAACTATGTTCCAGAGCCACTACTGAAGACAAAACAGACCTGGATCTGTGTGTCATCCAGTAGCCTAAATATCTATTCTTTCCAACATCAGCATACTTTGGCTGCAGATTGTACTACCGATAGAATGGCTACAACAACTTCTCATAGAATCCCTACAGTGTGGAAACAGGCCATTCAGCCCAACGAGTCCACACCGCCCCTCCGAAGAGCATCCCAACCAGACCCATTCCCCTACCCCTGCATTTCCCATGTCTAACCCACCTAACCTAAACATCCCTGGACACTATAGGCAATTTAGCATGGTCAATCCACCTAATTTGGGTTGAGGTCAGGAACAAGACAGGTGCAGTCACTTTGTTCGGGTTTTTTTTAACAGACCCCCTAATGGTTGCAGAGAAGTGGAGGAGCGGATTGGGAGGCAGATACTGGAAAGGTGCAGAAGTCACAGGGTTGTAGTCATGGGTGACTTCAACTTTCCAAATATTGATTGGAAACATTTTAGTTGTAATAGTTCAGATGGAGCGGATTTTGTCCAGTGCGTTCAGGAAGGATTCCTGACACAGTACATAGATAGACCAACACGAGGAGAGGCCACTTTGGATTTGGTGCTTGGCAATGAACTGGGCCAAGTGTTAGACCTGTTGGTAGGAGAGCATTTTGGCGGTAGCGATCATAACTCTGTTACTTTTACAATAGTCATGGAAAAGGATAGGTACATAGAGCAGGGTAAGGTTTATAATTGGGGGAAGGGTAATTACAATTCTGTTAGGCAAGAACTGGATAACAAAATGGGAACAGATGCTGTCAGGGAAGAGCACTATTGAACTGTGGAGATTGGTTAAGGAATGCATACTGTGTGTGCTCGATATGTTTGTTCCCAGCAGGCAGGGAAAATGCAGTCGAGTGAGGGAGCCTTGGTTCTCCGGAGAGGTCGGACGACTGGTGAAGGGGAAGAAGGATGCTTATATAAGGTTTAGGAAACAAGGAACGGAAAAGGCTCTAGAGGGATACAAGTTATCCAGGAAGGAGCTGAAGAAAGGGCTTAGGAGAGCTATAAGGGGGTATGAGAAAACCTTGGCAGATAGGATCAAGGAAAGCTCCAAGGCTTTTTACACGTACGTGAGGAATAAGAGAATGACCAGAGAAAGGGTAGGGCCAATCAAGGATTGTAAAGGGAATTTGTGCATGGAGCCTAAAGAGATAGGAGAGGTCCTTAATGAGTAGTTTTCTTCAGTGTTCACAACTGAGAGGGACCTAGTTGTAGAGGAGGACAGTGTGAAACAGTCTGGTAGGTTAGGGGAGGTCGATGTTGGTAAGGAAGATGTTCTAGGAACTTGAAGATAGATAAGTCCCCCGAGCCTGATGGGATTTATCCAAGGATTCTATGGGAAGTGAGGGAAGAGATCGCAGGGCCTTTGGTGATGATCTTTTAGTCCTCACTGTCCACGGGTATAGTGCTGGAAGATTGGAGAGAGGCAAACGTCACTCCCTTGTTCAAAAAAGGGAATAGGGGTAATCCCGGAAAATACAGGCCAGTTAGTCTTACGTCAGTGGTGGGCAAATTATTGGAAAGGGCTCTGAAAGATAGAATTAATAATCACTTAGAAAGGCACAGTTTAATTCATGATAGTCAGCATGGATTTGTGAGGGATAGATCATGCCTCACAAACCTTATTGAATTCTTTGAAGAGGTGACCAAACACATGGATGAAGGTAGAGCAGTGGATGTGGTATACATGGATTTAAGTAAGGCGTTTGATAAGGTTCCCCATGGTAGGCTCATGCAGAAGGTAAGGAGGCATGGGATACGGGGAAATGTGGCAGATTGGATTCAGAATTGGCTGACCCTTTGACGACAAAGGGTGGTAGTGGACGGAAAATATTCAACATGGTGCTCAGTTATGAGTGGTGTACCACAAGGATCTGTTCTGGGTCCTCTTCTATTTGTGATTTTTGTAAATGATTTGGATGAAGGAGTGGAAGGGTGGATTAGTAAGTTTGTGGACAATGCGAAGGTGGGTCAAGTTGTGGATAGTGCGGAGGGCTGTTCTAGGTTACAAAAGGACATTGAAAGGATGCAGAGCTGGGCTGAGAAGTGGAAGATGGAGTTTAACTCTGAAAAGTGTGAGGTGATTCATTTTGGAAGAACAAACTTGAAAGCAGAATACAGGGTTAACGGAAAGATTCTTGGCAGTGTGGAGGAGCAGAGGGATCTTGGGGTTCATGTCCACAGTTCCCTGAAAGCTGCCAGCCAGGTGGATAGAGTTGTTAAGAAGGCGTATGGTGTGTTAGCTTTCATTAATAGAGGGATTGAGTTCAACAGCCGTGAAGTTATGCTCCAGCTATACGAAAGCCTGGTTCGGCCACGTCTGGAGTATTGTGTCCAGTTCTGGTTGCCTCATTACAGGAAAGATGTAGAAGCGTTGGAAAAAGTGCAGAGGAGGTTTACCAGGATGTTGCCTGGAATGGAGGGAAGGTCTTACGAGGAAAGGTTGAGAGCGCTAGGGCTTTTCTCTTTAGAACGATGAAGGATGAGGCGTGACTTGATAGAGATTTACAAAATGATCAGAGGCACAGATAGAGTGGACAGCCAGAGGCTTTTTCCTAGGGTGGAGATAGCTATTACAAGGGGGCATAAAGTGAGCAGAGGTAGATATGGGGGAGACGTCAGAGGTACGTTCTTTACTCAGAGAGTGGTAGGGGCGTGGAATGCATTGACGGAGAGGGTAGTGGAGTCGGTCTCATTAGAGGCATTTAAGCGGCTATTAGATAGGCATATGGATGATAGTATAAGGTAGGGTTGGAGGTTAGATAGACGTTAGGATTAGGGTAAAAGTTCAGCACAACATCGTGGGCCGAAGGGCCTGTACTGTGCTGTACTGTTCTATGTTCTATAACCTGCACATCTTTGGATTGTGGGAGGAAACCAGAGGAAACCCACGCAGACACAGGGAAAATGTGCAAACTCCATACAGACGATCACCCGAGGGTGGAATCAAACCTAGGTCCCTGGCACTGTGAGGCAGCAGTGCTAACCACTGAGCTACAGTGCCACCAACATTCACCACATAGCAAGATAAGTGCAACAGTTACTAAAAATCTGCTCATTTTCAAATACCCCTCTAAATCACATACTCTCCTGAGTTGAACATATATTGCCTCACCTTTATTGTTGTCTCATACCTAACAGCATTGTGAGAGCAACTTCACCACAACGGCAGAGATTCAAAAACAGCCTGACATTACTTTCCCAAGAGCTGGTAGCCATGGCCATGCAATATCTGTCTAACCAGTGACATCTATGCCTGGATTAGTCAAAGAGGTAAGAATTAATGAACACTTTAAAGGATGGAAAAGCGATAGCATCCGCAGCAAAAAGTCTCAGTGCAGTTAAAATCAGTGCAGCAAGAAAATTATTGCAGAAAATGATTTTAAGAAATGCTGGAGAAACTCAATAGAAACAGACTTGATATTTCAGGTTGATAACTTTTATCAGAACTGAAGAAAAATGAGTTTTTATGCCAGTGGGAGGGTTAGAAGACAGGAAGAGAAAGGAGAAGATCTGTGATAGGGTGGAGGCCAGAGGAAACAAAATAACAAAAGATTTAATCATATATCAGCCAAATATTATTGAATATAGTGAAGAAACAAAAGTTTTGTCCAAATGAGACAGGAATTGTATGTTAAACAACTGAGTGCAATGAAGGGATAAGGCTGGCACAGCAAACAACAAAAATAAGGAATCTAAATTATATAAACAATAGAGACAGAGGTTATAGTCTAGAGCTGTGGAAACCAGTGCTGAGTCTGGAAGGCTAGAGAGTATCAGGTTGAGAGATAAGGGACTATTCCTCAAGCTGGAGTTGAGCTTCAGTGGAAAACTAGTAGCCCATGGACAACATGGGAGCTTGGGGATTGACTTGCAGACCGCACAGTGGTGTTCCACAAAACAGTCCCCCTATATGTGTTTGGTCTCCTTAGGCTTGATGAGACCACATTGTGAGTAGCGAATGCAAACTGAAAGAAGTACAAATAAATCACTGCTTCAGTTGGAAGTATTGGTATCTTCAGCAGTGAAAGGAGAAGGTGAAAGATTAGGTGTCATTGGAAAGGAAGGGCTATAGGAAAGGAAGTGGGTGTTGGGGGATTGACTTGGAGTAGACTAGGATGTCACAAAGGGAACAGTCCCTATGGAATGCTGAAAGGGGTGGGCAGGGAAGTTGTGTTCAATGGTTGCATCACATTTGAGCTGGTAGAAATGGCGCAGGATAAGTCATTGAATGCAGAGGATGGTGAGGTGAAGGTGAGGTCAAGGGGATGCTATAATGGCTCTGGAAGGGAGAGGAAACCGTGAAAGCATGTATGTAAAATGGAGTGAATGTATTGGCAAACTCTAGGCATCTGCTGCTTTCTGTAAGGATTCCATTCCATTCTGCAGTTGTAGTCATTTCTGCAAACACTGATCCTGGAAAATGTTGCCCATAAATTACTTAATTTTCCAAAATCAGAAGGCCAATAATCAATGCTTCCAAATCAAAAGTGCCAAAGAAAGAAAGAAATGATAGATCTCCCTGCATCACGTTCTGGGGTACTCCTGCTCTTTTCGCCACCACCTCGGATATAATTCCTGTCAGAGGCTACTGACTGTTGCTTCTTGGTCTTCAGCTATTTCTTATTAAATTCCAAGTCGTATCTTGAATCTCCACCATTTCTAACATAACTAATTATTTCCAGTGTGAAATTTTAATAAATACTTTTAAGAAATCCAAGTAAATCACATTATAGAACTTTCCACTGTCCACTTGGGATGCCATTTCCTCATAAAACTCAAGAAAATTGATCAGGAAGGATCTGTCCCATCCTGATATCCATATTAGATGTGACTAACAAGGTTACTATCATCGAACTAATAATTCGATACTTTAGTTCCAGTATCAAACACCACAATTTCACTTGGTATGGAGAAATAATTAAGGGTCTATAGTTGCCTGGATCTGTTTGGTATTATTTCTAAAAATGTCATAATGTTGGCCTTTATCCAGACTACTGGAAGGTCCCTATTGTTCACTGACTCCCTCATAAAACTGTCAATGCCTCACAATCTCAGCCTCTATTTCTATTGGTACTTAAGATTTATTTGTTTTAAGTTCTTTCAGTCTGTCTAGGACTTCCAAGTTCTTTATATTGCAGTCATTAATTGTGCTTTATTAGGCCCTGAGATTGATCAGCTGCTCTAGTGGACTGCTGCCATAATTCCTGTGAAAATCTTACAAATGGAACAACCAAACACCACCCAAACCCAGTAATATTAGTCCCTGGATTGTCATTGAGATTCCAGTGCCTTTGCTTTGGAACCTAAACTGTCTTAAATAAAGCCACTGATGCATTCGGAAGGAAGCCAAAGGTAAGAACTTGATGTGCTTGGAAGCTGTGCCCCATGTAACTTTCAAGCCCAGTACATGCAGTAAGATGAGGCACACTGGCCTATCAAGAAGCACTGGAAGCTGCAAACTAAGACAAAGTGAGTAACATTTTATCAGCTCCTTTGCAAAGAAGGATCAAAAGGGCTACAAAATTCTTTTTCTAGGGGTGAGTGAAGTGCCAGGCATTGACCTTCCACCTGAAGTTTGGCATGAAGTCTTAGTCTTTTTGGCCTGTACTGCTTGAGTGGTGGGCACCCAAAGTGGGCAACAGCTCTTGTTAATTGCACACCCTGCCCATTCTGTATACTCTAATATACTGTCAATGCAGATGGGGATTCTAGAGTGATGAATATCCCAATATTGAGAAATAGGATGGTAATAATTTTATTGATTCACAGCATGTGAGCTTCATTGACTGGGCCAGCATTTATTGCCCATCCCTAGTCACCTAGCGGGCAGTTAAGAGTCAACCACATTGCTGAAGGCCATGTAGGCCAAACCAGGTAAGGATGGCAGATTCCTTCCCTAAAGGACCTTGATGAATCAGATGGGATTTTTGTGATGATCAACAACAGACTCAATTAGGTTCCTAATTCCAGAGTTTTGTTAAATTCTGATTCCACAATCCACCCTGGCTAGGTTGGAACTAGAGACATTACCTGAGTCTCTGGATTAAAACTCCAAACAGTAGGCCATCACCATGAGTGAATGGTGGAGCAGATTTGATAGGCTGACTGGCCTAATTTTGTTCCTATATCTTATGGTCTTATGCTCTCCCTGTTACTGATAGTTTGCACCCCCAAGATCATTAAAAACATTTTTTACTCAATTTTCTTTGGTGCTTTCTGAATCATGGGCGTGCCCATTGGAGCAACTGAGTGCTACTCCAACTTTCAACTCATGGGGGTGGGTGTCAGTGTAACACATTCAAACTGGTACAGGTAGTTCCCAGGTTGTGAAGAGGTTCCGTTCTGGAGCCTGTACACAAGACAAATTGTACACGAGTCCAATCACAATGCAGGAAAATGGAAAGCAGCTGTTTGTAAGTACAGGAAATGTTCTTAAGTCATGTCTTTAAAATGACAATAACTTTTGGGATTGCATTTGTCAGTCAGGGACCCCCTGAATACATATGAGCCTACTACAAACTCACTTCTTAAATAGTTTTGCAAAATTTCTAGACTTTCTAAGGAACATAATTAATTTCTGTGACTGTTGCTACAATCATAGTGAAATGGACCAACAATATTTAACTGTCATCATTTAACTTTAATACCTGAGACTTTCATGGACTGAAAATGGTTTTATAAAGGACATTATTGGCCTAAAATGACTGTTGCAAATGCATTACACGCTCAGGTAACCAATATAACACACACAAGGCTGCTGCATTGGATTTACCATTTTAACCAAGAAGCACTGAAATGGTGGTTAATAGATGAAAAAATACCATGGATCATTTGGTGATGGGAAAAGAAATATTCAATTGTGTGTAAGAGCACGTCTAGATTTTAAAAAAAGAGATGATGAAACTCAGCGAGCCATCAATAGTTTGTATCTTTTGGTTCACTCAAACATATTTGATAAATTCACATACTGAGAAATGAGGATGAAGAGGATAATATGGACCGATAACAGCAAGAAAACTAAAAGCTTCTCTTTCGCTTTCTGTCTCAGAAACTAACACCTGTGAAAAAGCTACTTGGGAAAACCACTGTTCAGTGAGACATCAAGGTTAGCTATAAGCTTTGCCATTCTTCAGGAAACAGGAAAACAGCTAAACAGGTGGAGCAAAAGTTTCGCAATTGCAATGCAATGAATCTGAAAACTTTATTCTGTAACTGTCTTTACCTTCCTGTATGATCAATGCCCTTCCCTCCTTTTTAAGCTTATTGCAGTGTTTGCGTGAATATTTATGTGACCTTTTTGTTTTTTTTTCAAGGTAGTCGGTAATAAAATTCTTCTATTCCCTCAAGAAAACAGCGGAATTGGCTTCTTCATTTTGATCTAGTTAACTAAGTTTAAATGCAAGTGTCATAGCTGCTTGCTAGAAAAGAAACACAAATATTTGGTTACAGCAGTGGGAGGGGGTTAAAAGGAGAAAAGCCAAACATCCCTTCTCACTCGGTCATAACATTTTTATTTGGGTTGTGGAAGGGGTGGGAAGTGGAAAGGAGTAGATGTCTCCAAAAGGGGACAAAGATGATAATTTTGGTGTTTTGAAGATTAACCAGAAGAAATCATTTGATCTTGAGCAAACACCCAGACAACAGAAACAAAGCGGGGTGTGTGTGTATAGTACAGATAGAAACAAAAGAGTGAATGTCGCACAATCCATGCACAGAGATACGGCAGGAGATTATAAGTGCTATATGATTACTGACACCTTGTGCTTCCACCCACCACATCACCCAAGACAGGCCGCATTGCAAATAAGTGCATGTTGGCAAATACTTACAGTTCAAAGTGAAAGGAAATCATCGCTGTGCTCTTTGCAGCCTTTGAGCTCTTGGATTACATTTGTAATTTGCGACTTGTAGGTAGAGACTTTTAAGGTCATCTTTGATTATTTCTGCTTCACAGAGAAACTATCTATAATCTGTAATGGCCAATGACTTGGTTTGTTTGTTTGTGACCAGGATTTTTGTACTGCACAGTTGAACACTGCATGCACTTCACACACAGGATGCTATCATTACAGATTGTCTTCAACCTATAATGTGAAAGTGCCTGATTAATGTAATTGCCCCTTGAAGAGCCTCACAGTGCTCACAAGAAGATCACATGTTCTTAGAAAGAAAAATAGGCACTTACTCCATCCACTCTAGGTGTGGTCGGTCATTTTCCATTTTCGGTGCTCATTTACAAGTCATACAAGTTTGATAATGAAGAATAATTCAGTTCACACTTGGCACAGTGAGTCACAGCCTCAGTCTGGGTGCCCAGATCCCCCCACCCCAAACCTCCTGGTTCCTTTCCTCCCAACAGAATTGAGCTGAAAAGTGAGTTTCATGAAGGGTTTCTCTCAGAAGCCTCAAGAGTTTTCTTGCGGTATTGTCCCAAACACTACCTACCATGTCCCTATGATTCCTCTCTTGTCCAATGCTGGTCCCCCCACTCACTGTAGGTGGAAGAACTCACCACTGCTGGAATACACCAACATCTCTGGGCATTGGCAAAATACATCACAGACGGTATGCAGCCGCTCAAGTGCTGACCCTTCAGAGATCCCCTGCACAGTTGTGGACATTTGCCTCAGGCATGGTGGAGGAGAGGAAGATGGTGCCCTGCTTTCTGCACAGGGACATGCTGGACAGGGTGGTACAGAGAAAGGATGTCTATTCCCAGGACCAGCAGAGGAAGCCAGAACACCAGATGCTGTCAGCCTGGGCTGAGGTTTCTACCCAGGTCAGTGCAGTTTCAGTAACCTGGAGGAATGCCCAGCACTGCAGGAAGAAGGTCAACGACCTTCCCTGTTTGCCAGGGTAAGTATCAGCTTCTTCTCTCTGCTAATCACACTCACTTCCTCACTTCCCACCTAGGCTCATGGTCTATCACTCTCACTCCTGTCTGCAACATCTTCTCTCACTCACTGTCATCCAGCCAACCTCCCACACCATTAGCCCTGCCTGGCCTCAGTGCCTCAAACTCACTCACTTAGGATTCCTTACTACCTTATCCGCACCTGCACCAAAACCAACAGGCATTTCAGCTCACTCAACCCCCACCATCCCCGCTTTGTCACCTTACAGGAGAAAACAGCCCACAAACAGAAGTAGCCAGGATGGACCCTGACCTTCCCAAACAGCTGACAGACCGTGTCCAAACTCCTGGAGTGATATCAGATGATGCTCTTGAGTTACAATGCTCGTATCCTCTGACTGACAACAGTCTCCCTTGAGTTGACTGCGGACTCCTCCCCTTAGACACTAAGATGTGAGTTTGCTGCAGCACCTGAAGTGTGTTTGCCACATGTGTGGCTGGCACATGGTGCGCATGTGAGATTGACATAGCTCTGAGCCGCATAGCAACATTGTCACCACCTTGTCTGATAACTGCTGACAAGCATGACAGGCCGTGTAGCTTTGTGTCCATGCTGTACTGCAAGGCAAGACATAACTTCTGTGGGCATTTAAAATGTGTTTAGGGTCAAAGCACTAAATTGAAAGGCAAGGCAGAGGTGCTGTGAGCATCTAAGTAGGCGCAAAGTGAGTGAGCACTAAGAGAACAAGTGAGGAGCCCTGAGTTGCAGCCTGGCCCAGCCTATAGCTGGATGCCTGTTCCTGCTCACCAAGTGGCTCCGCAGTAGCATTGCAATGAGAGGTGTCAGTGCACTGCATAGTGCAACATTGAAGTGCAGGAGCCTGCTGAGAGTGGATCAGCCCTGATGGTGCAGAGAGACTGACATATGTCCAATGCCTATAGACTTGGGGTGTGTACACCTGCCACCCAACAAGGGTACCCTGAGTGTGTCCAAGATGGAGGTCTGGACGAGGAAGTGGTGAGCAAATTGCCAGGTGCCTACCGTGACCTTCTGAGGCTCTAGGTTCTATCTGCTGAGTGGCTGAATTGGAGAGTGGATATTAATGAGGTGAGATTAAGTAGTAATGAGGATGATATTGAGTATTGTTAAGTCCTTGCTAGTAGGCCTCTTTCTACTGAAGATCTCATTTTGATGTCCAGTACTTGGCTGAAAATGTGATTTGTTGGTCTTGACTTTGAGAAAACCCTTACTCAACAATTCACTTGAGACTGTAGAGCCCTAAGCTACAGAGAGATTTGGATGTCCACGTGCATGAACCACAAATGTTTAGTATGCAGGTACAGGAAGTAATCTGGATAGTTAATAGAATGTCATAGTTCATTGTGAGGGTAATTAAATACAAAAATGCTTCAGTTATACACAGCATCCATGATACCACATTTGCAATACTATGTAAATTTTTGGTCTCCCTAATAAAGGAAGAAATAAATGCATTGGAAACAGTTCAGAGAAAGTTTACCAGATTAATAACTGGAAAGGGCATGACCAAGTTAAATAATGAAAGAGCTGAATGCAGCTTCAGCTATAAGTGTTTCCATAAATTAATGTAAGTAGAACAGTAGACCAGCAGATGCACCGTGGACATAATGGTAAAGAGCCAGGCCAGGAAGTGAGTGATAGAAAAAATGGATGCAGTCTAAACTTTATAATTAGCAAGAAAGGTGTGGCTTGGGTGGGCATAAAGAAAGCCTGTTGTATGTACCGTGGGAAGTAAGTGACATCTGGTTAATGTATAATTGTGAATTGTTCTGATTATAAATTGAATACATGACTTAAGGTGTGTAAGAATAAAGAACTTTTTTTTTGCCAGAATTCAATAATAGAAAGTTCAAGGTCGACTCTCCTTATATACACATAAATAGATGGTTGTAACCTATGTCTGAGTCTTCTGGTGGTTTATAACGTTGAACACCAGGCAGGTTGTTTTATGACAATCTAGACTTGTATCCATTGGAGTTCAGAAGAGTAAGAGCCAACTTGCTTGAAACATAGAAGATCTTGAGGGATCTTGACAGGGTAAATATGGAGAGGATGTTTTCTCTTATGGGAGTATCTAAAACTAAGGGTCACTGTTTAAAAATAAAGGGTTGCTCATTTAAGACAGAAATTATGAGAATTTTCTTTCTCATTGTGGGTTGTGAGTCTTTGGAACTCTAACTCTCATAAGGTAGTGGAAGAAGAGGTTTGAATATTTTTAAGGCAGAGATAAGGTAGATAGACTCTTGGCAATTAAGAGGATGCAAGGTTATCATAGGTGGCGGAAATGTGGTGTCATTGATCAGCTGTGATGTATTGCATGATGGAGCATATTCAAGGAGCTATGAGCCTTACCTTTGCTCCTAATTCATATGTTCATATGATGCAACACAACAGCAGTGATTATTCTTACTGCACTTCTACTAAATTGTATTAATTCGTGTAGCAGACATTTTTGAAACATTATTTTAAAAAAAGTGATTAAGTGTGTTGCCCATCCAAGTCTTTCTTTTTTAGATTCAAATACAAAATATTTGGCTTGCACGACTGTCACAACATTTTTTTTTATTTATTCAATGTTGTACATACATATCAGGAATATTTAATACGCTGAAGCACTGTTTCCCACTTATCTGACTGCCTGGCCTTTTTGTTTTGAAATGCATCTATATCCAGCAACAGATTGCTTTCATTACAGAATTCATAAAACCTATCAGAAAGCCATGTGACATTGTTATAGCAGAAGCAGAGTGCTCCAGGCTATGACAGAACTTTAGTCCTCTCTAGACTGATGAAAGTATATTTCTTTCTTGCACCATCCCCAGTCACTCACAATAAAGTATTTAAACATTATGCTCTGTGAGTTGAAGCCTCTAGTTATTATTCAGCATTGCTACCCTGTAATCAGGCTTTAACCAAGTAGTTGATTAGTATTTTGTTAACTGCTCCTTCACTTCATGTCTGTTAAACACCTCTAATGAAAGCAGTGACTTGTTGGACTACAGTTCCACATTATTAGCATAAGGCAACCATCACCCACCCCGCCCCCCCACCCCGCGTGGAATAAGATTAAAGTGAAACCCTCTCTAGTCTGATTCATCAAATGGTTCAATTTCAAGGATATAACAGATTCTGCAAAATAACACAATATGACAGCAAATTTCATTAACCCCAACTTCATTCCTACTGCATAAGTGTGAACGTCAGGCCCGTAGGCACAAAATGACATGCCAATAAAAGGAAGTCCTGCCAAGGTTCCATCACGACTGAGACAAATGACACCAAAATTCTTCAAGGCTCCGTCAGTAAAATATCCGACACTGAGTTTGCATGATAAAAGAGTATTAGGGTCACACTTAAAAAAGAGTCTTACCCACAAGTGGTAGCTTTGACAAATGCTACAGTGGTATAATCAGAATATAAGAAATAAGAGCAGGAGTAGGCCATGCAGCCCTTGAAGTGGAGGGTAGTTCCTATATATCTCCTGCCCTTGTAGATCAGAAGTCAGATGACACCAGGTTATAGTCCAACAGGTTTATTTGAAATCACATGCTTTCAAAGCATTGCCCCTTCGTCAGTTGAAGTGAGACAGAAACACACAGGCACAGAATTTATATGCAGAGGGATTGATGGGCAGAGAGATCAAAAGATCATACAAAGTGCCGTGTCGACAGCCTGAATAATAGGTCTCTGCAGGTGACCAGGAGTGTCAGACGGTGTGAGTAAAGTGTCAAATGCTGAATAACAATGAAGGGATGACCTATAATCTGATCAAATGAGATAGAGAGATAATCACAAAAAATTAAAAATAAGGTGGTGCCGGAGACAAATCAAATGACTGGAATAACATGATAGGTATAAGAGTCGCATGTCAAGGGTTTAACCAGAGTAATAAGTAATCCAACCTATACATACATAATGGTGGAGAGATCATAAGAATTTATCATGGTGATGTTCTCAAAACTGGACAGTAAGGAAGATTTTACAGAACAGTATGGTGGGGTCCCATGTAGTGCAATATGAACCCAAGATAACAGTTGAGGCCGTCTTCATGGGTACAGAACTTGGCTCTCAGTTTCTACTTGGCCATTCTGACCACACCTTCAAACAGATGAATCCAAAGTTCTCAGCCAAGGGCTCAATCTCTGCCCCACCACCAAAATGGACCCCATTGGTCTTGCGGCAGACCCAAAAGAATTCATCAGGCGAATGAGGCTCCGGGAATTCTTCCACAATCCCCAAGATGTCAACAGTGAGCCCAATGAGACAACCTACGAACCGGAACAGTCGACAGAGAGATCTGCAGTGCAGCGACCAAAGAAGAAAGAGCTGAATTGGACCCCTCCATAAGGCCGCTGCCCTAGGTTCGACATGTACGCTCAAGCTGTCAGGAGATGCGTTAACACCATATTCATCAGTCGTGCTCACAAGGTAGCGCAGAAAATCACCAAAGTACAACACAGTGTCATCCATACTCTCAACACCCATCGTAATATTGTCATCAAAATCGGCACACAAAGGAGGGGCCATCGTCATACAGAATAGAATAGACTCCTGCAATTTGGCATACTGACAACTGAACAACCATGAACATTACAGACAACTACCCGCTGATCCAACCAAATAACACAATCCGTCAACTCAACAGACTGATCAAGACCTTTGATCCAGACCTTCAGAGTATCCGATACACTCTCATCCCACGTACTTTTCACATATGAGACTTCTACTGCCTTCTGAAGATACATAAAGTCAACACACCTGGATGGCTAATCATATCAGGCAATGGGACTCTGTATGAGAATCTCTCTGGCTATGTTGAGGGCATCTTGAAACCCATTATACAAGCTTCTGTTACGACACTTCAGATTTCTTACAGAAACTCAGCACCCACAGACCAGTTAAACCAGGAACAATGGGCGTTTTGGCACTCTACACCAGCATACCCCACAACAACGGCATTGCTGCAACAGCCTCAGTGCTCAACACCAACAACTGCCAATTTCCAGACACTATCCTATAACTCATCTGCTTCATCCTTAACCACAATGTCATCACCTTCAACAACCATTTCTTCACCGAGACATACAGAACAGCCATGGGGACCAAATTTTCACCCCAATATGCCAACATTTTCATGCACAAGTTCAAGCAAGACTTCTTTGCTGCACAAGATCTCCAACCAATGCTATACACCAGATACATCAACGACATTTTCTTCCTCTGGACTCATGGCGAGGAATCTCTGAAATGACTGCATAGCGATATCAACAAGTTTCATCCCACCATCAGACCTACCATGGACTACTCTTCAGAATCAGTGTCATTCTTGGACACATGCATCTCCATCAAGGACGGTCACCTCAGTACCTCACTCCCATGGATAACCTCACGATGCTGTACTTCTCTAGCTTCCACCCGAAACATGTTAAAGAAGCCATCCCCAAGAACAAGCCCTGCACATACATAGGATCTACTCAGATGAGGAGGAATGAGACGGACACCTAAAAATTTTGAAGGATGCCCTCATAAGAATGGGATAAGATGCTCAACTCATCGATTGCCAGTTCCAACATGCTACAGCAAAAAACTGCAACGACCTCCTCAGAAGACGGACACAGGATAAGACTGATAGAGCACTCTTCATCATCCAGTACTTCCCCAGAGTGGAGAAACTGCGCCACGTTCTTTGCAGCCTTCAACGCGTCTTCGATGATGATGAGCATCTCACCAAGATCATTCCTATGCCCCCAGTTCTCACCTTTAAACAACTGCCAAACTTTAAACAGACCATTGTTTGCAGCAAAATACCCTGCCTTCAGGACAACATCAACCACAACACCACATAACCCTGCCATGGCAACCTCTGCAGGACGTGTCAAATCATTGACATGGATGCTACCATCACACATGGGAATACCACCCACCACGTACACAGCAGATGCTTATGTTACTCGGCCAATGTTGTCTACTTCATATGCTGCAGGCAAGGATGCCCTGAGGCAGGGTATATGGGCGAGACCATGCAGACACTACAACAACAGAGGAATGGACATTGCGCAACAATCGCCAGACAGGAATGTTCCCTCCCATTTGGGGAACACTTCAGTGGTCAAAGACATTCAGCCTCCAATGTTCAGGTAACCATCCTCCAAGGCAACTTTCGAGGTACACAACAACGCAGAATGGTCGTGGAGAAACTGAGAGCCAAGTTCCGTACCCACAAAAAAGGCCTCAACTGTGATCTTGGGCTCATGTCGTTACAGGTGACCACACCAAACAGTTCGGTATCTGTAAAGTCTTCCTTACTGTCCTATTTTGGGACCATCACCTTGATAAATTCTTATGATCTTTCTACCTTAATTCGTTTGTACTGTTTTGGATTACTTGCTACTTTGGTTAGACCCTCAGTATGCAACTCATACCTATCATGTTATTCGAGTCATTTGGTTTTCTCCAGCACCACCTTATTTTTAATTTTTTTTGTAATTAGCTCTCTACTTCATTTGATCAGATTATAGGTTATCCCTTCACTTGTTATTCAGCTGTTCACACTTTACTCACACTGTCTGACACTCCTGATCACCTGCAGAGATCTATTATTTGGCCTATCGATGCTCCACTTTGTATAATCTTTTGATCTCTCTGCCCATCAATCCCTGCATATAAAATCTGTGCCTGCGTGTTTCTCTCTCACTTCACCTGACAAGGGGGTAATGCTCCGAAAGCTTGTGATGTCAAATAAACCTGTTGGAATTTACCCTGGTGTCATCTGACTTCCGACCTTGTCCACCCCAGTCCAACACCGGTACCTCCACATCATGCCCCTTCTAGATGATATATGTCATGGGTTTGGAAAGTGCTGACCAAGGATCCGTGGTGAATTTATGCAGTGCATTTTATAAATGGTAAATTTTACTGATACTGAACATTGGTGGTGGAGGGAGTGGATGCTTGTGGATGTGGTGCCAATCAAGCAAACTGCTTTGTCCTCGATGGTGTTAAGCTTCAAGTGTTGTTTGAGCTGCACTCATCTCTGGGAAATGGGGAGTATTCCATCACACTCCTGACTTGTGATAGTGGACAGGCTGTGGGGAGTCAGGAGTTGAGTTACTCACTGCAGTATTCCTAATCTCTGATATGTTCTTGCAGCTATCATATTTATATGCCTAGTTCAGTTCTGTTTTGGGTCAATGGTAACCTCCAGGATATTGATTGTGGGTGATTCAGCAAAGGTGATGCCTTGGAAAGTGAAACGATCGTGGTTAGATTCTCTTGATGTTAAGGTAAATATCCTGGCATTTGTGTGGCATGAATGCTACTTGCCACTCGTCAGCCCAAACCTGGATATTGTCCAGGTCTCGCTGCATTTGGACACAGACTGCTTCAGTATCTGAAGAGTCAAAATTGTTATTGAATATTGTGCAACCATCAACAAGCAACCCCATTTCTGACCTTATGATGGTGGAAAGGTCATTAATGAAGCACCTGAAGATGGTTGGGCCTAAGACACTACCCTGAAGAACCTCTGCAGAGACAATCATTATAGAATCTCTCTACAGTGCTGAAGCAGGCCATTCAGCCCATCAAGTCCACACTGACCCTCTGAAGAGCATCCCATCCAGACCCACCTTATCCCTGTAGCCCTGTGTTTCCCATGGCTAAACCACCTAGCCCACACATCCCTGGAAACTACGGGCAATTTAGCATGGTCAATCCATCTAACCTGCACACCTTTGGACTGTGGGAGGAAACTATAGCACCTGGAGGAAACCTACGCAGACACAGGGAGAATGTGCAAACTCCACACACACAGTTGCCTGAGGGTGGAATCGAACATGTGTCTCTGCTGCTATGAGGCAGCAGTGCTAACCACCGTGCCACTGTGCCAAGATGTCCTGGAGCTTAGATGACTGACCTCCAATAACCATAATTATCTTCCTTTGTGCAAGGTATGACCCAATCAGCAAAGAGTTTTCCCAACACTTCCCGTTGACTCCAGTTTTGCCCAGGAATCCTGAATGCCACTTTTGGTCAAATCAACCTTGATGTCAAAGATAGCCACTTTCACCTTACCTCTGGAATTCAGCTCTTTTGTCCATGTTTGAACCAAGGCTGCGTGAGGTCAGGAACTCTGATGGAACCCAAAGTGGGTGTCACTGAGCAGGTTACTGCTGAGTAGGAGCTGCTTGATAGTACTGTTGATGACACCTTCCATCACTTTACTGACAGCTGAGAGTAGCCTGATGGGGAAGTAATTGGCTGGGTTGGATTTGTTCTTTTTTGGTATGACATACCTGGGTAATTTTGCACATTGTCAGGTAGATGCGAACAGCTTGGCTAGCAGCATGGAAAATTCTAGATTACAAGTCTTCAATGCTATTGTTGAAATGTTGTCAGGGCCCATACCTTTGCAGTATCCAGTGTCTCCGGCTGTTTCTTGTTATCACCTGGAGTGAATTAAATTGGCTGAAAACTGCCTTAAATGGAGATATCCAAACAGGTTGATTAAAAAGAAAGTACACTGTAATTTCAAAACTTCAAATTAGGTTTTAATATGTTTTATGAAAAGTCAAATCAACTTACAGACAGTCCCTGGGTTGCAAACAGATTCCGCTCTTGAGTCTTAGCAAGTCGATTTGTACACAAGTTGGAACACATAGCAGGACAATATAAAATAGCCATTCATAAGTACAACAAACATTCATATATCAATCCTTTAAAATTACACACCAGTTTGGGACTGCGTTTTTGGTATGAGTGTTCTTAAGTCAGGGACCCCCTGTATATATTTCCTCATTTATTTATTTTCTCACTTAAGGTGCTGATTCTTGCTGAGGTTTGGTGCCATGAATGCTGACAGTGAGGAACTGAAACTGGAACCTTCAAGACAATATTCGTACTGTAACGCATTGAAGAGTATGATAAGAAGCAATTGCAACGTAAGGAAAAACTCTTTTATGCACTACCAGAGAATCTGCCAGAAGTAGGTTCATTCAAGAGGTATGGAATCATTACCTGGATGGGAAGAATGTGCAGGGTTGCAGAGCAAAGTTGGTGGAATGGAAGTAGATGAATTTCTCAGGCAGACAGCCACCTGATGGCTGCATGGCCTCCTTCTGAGTCACACCATTCTATGATTTATGCTGACATCCCGCCAACTTTTTACATTATGAATTCCTCTAGCCACACTATAATGATATTAGCATTGTGCAACTTCAGTTGAGTGGGAAGATGAGAAAAGCTGTGTTCTTCTCCTTAAAGTAGAGGAAATTAAGGGTTGATTTAATAAAGGTGTTTAAAATAATAAAGGGCATTGATTGAGAAATAGTTTCTTGTGGCAATAGGTCAGTAACCAGAGAAGACGGATTTAAGGTAACTGGCAAAAAATTGAGGGTAGCAGATCTGTACACTCAGCAGAAACACAATCTACAATTCTGCTGGTGTACCATGATTTGAAATACCAAAACATAAATTCTATCTGCAGCAAGTCCCAAAGTGTGTATCTCAAATATATCCATAAACAATGTCCTTTTAACAATTTGAGCTAGGCATCTCAGTGATTGTTTATGCATTTCTGAAAATGAAAATGAAAATAAAAACTTCTGTTCCTTGATAAAGGTTTAGATTTTCAGAAAGCTAATTAACATCATAGAAAGTAAAGAGTGTGTGATTTGAAGTTAGCATTTTATGTGCTGAGAACACTGAAAATAGGCATGTGTTCCCTAACAGGCACACAATAGATTTCAAATGCACAGTAACATCTCTTTCAAAATATGCTATGGAGTTATTAAATCCCAGCTCTAGATATAACAGGTAGACGGAGGACCCTAAAGACATGCCTTTTGGTTTCTCCACATTTACTTACATTTTCCTGTACTTTTTTTTCCTTTGGTGGGTTTTGTAACAACATATTGTAGATTACTGCAAAGCAACATTTATTTTGGCAAGTCAAAAGCAAAATACTGCGCATACTGGAAATCTGAAATATAAATTGAAAAGGCTGGAAATACTCAGTAGGTCAGGCAGCATCTGTGAAGGGAGAAAAAGGGTGACACTGAATGTTGATGCTATTGTAAAAAGGGATCACTGGCTGCATTGGTAGCATTAAGCTGATGAGCCATGAAAAAATGGATGTTTGGCTTCATTGGTTCCATTCAGTTCAATCAGGGCTCAGTTCCACTTACACATATTTGTTCCACATCCCTTAATATTTCTATTAAAAAAAATCTCAGTTCTAAAAATCTCAATTGATTCAGCTTCAAAAGTCTTTTTGAGACAAGAGATCTAGATTTCCACTTGTGTCAGAATGTACTTCCTGCTTTCACACCTAAATTGCCTGTATCTAATTATAAGATGTGTCCTCTTGGTTTGGATTCTCCTCCAGAAGAACCAGTTTCTTACCCTACTGAATCCCTTTGACTAAAGACTATAATGCGATTACCCACCGCTCATCACTCAAGGAAATATAACCCAAATTCAAATGACCTGACTTTATGAAATAACCTTTTAATCTCTAATATTATGCTGGTGAATCTGTGATGCACACTTCTAAACTAACAGATCTTCCCTGAGGTATGGTACCCAAAAAAATACACTGATTGCAGTAGAGGAAAACTTTGGTAACCATTCTTTGACAGCTCAAGGGAAGATCTCTGCTTCATTATCCTTGCTTCATTATCCACCTTCACTGGATTCAAAAATGGATGGCTTAATTAAGTATAATCCAGAATGAAAGATGACTATGAGTAAAATTTCACATTTATGATGAAAGGAAGGGACAGGTCTACAGAAATAAATTGTTTCCAGCAGTTGGGGTTTCAAGAACAAGAAGCCAAGATATAAGACTAAATGTATGAAATTTAAGGTAGAAGGTAAGAGAAATTTCCATGGTAATATCTGGGTACAGGAATTGAACTTTCTGGACTTTGTAATAAATACAGTAATTATAAACAATATTCCAGCATTTCAGTATTTTGTCTTTACGATTCATTTAGATATTAAGTCTACAAGTTGAGGCACAAAAGATGTGAACTGAAATACTTTCACTGGAAAAATCGAAGATTGAGAGGATATGTAATCCCAGTCCCTTTCACATCATCAATTTTAATATCATCAATTTTAATGGATATTGTAAGGTCTAGAGTTACTTTGAGCAACATTAGATGGGAGGTGTCATCAGCCATGAAAAAATAAACAAGCAGAAATTATACTTGCAATCCAAGAATCGTTTCCTTTAAAAGTATTCGATAACATCAATAACATTTATTTCACAGTCTGGAAATAATAAAGATATGTTTCAGAATAGAGACATTTGAATATTATTTTAGGAACATACAGTTTTTGCAGTATTGAAGGGAACATCAAATCTTCCAAATTAAGTTAGTGACAGGTTTATAGGCCATGAAAGAGTTGAATATCGGGATTCTTTTCCTTAATCTTTTTCCAGCTCTCCTAAATCGAGCTGAGCTGTCCAGCCAACTAAACTGTCTACTTCCTTGTCCCTCAATTCCTCATCTTGAGTATTGCTGTTGGGTTGCATTGGCTTGCTGCTTGTTGGCAGATTCTGGGTTACTGAAGTTGAAGCTTCTAAAACAAAGAGCATGATGTACTAATGTTAATATGAAATATACTAACATCCACAGTTGATTAATCTGATACGAAAAAGACTCACATTTGATGATCCTTGAAACTTGAAATGTTGGAATACTGTTTAAAATTTTTTTCCCCTCCTTTCTGGAAAGGTCCAGCTCTTATTGGGCAAAGCCATATGTCAGCCAGTGAGTCAGGTGTCCCTAATCTTCATATCTAACGGAGCCAGGAAATGTTGCCTGTTAGGATCAAATCTGATTTCATTCTCATTATGTACACACTGATATACTTTCCTGTAGGAAAACCAAGTTTAATTGTGGTTTCTATACTGCTCCTCTGACAGCAATTGATTCAACATGAACTGGGAATCAAAAGAGAGATAGATTCTGTTCTGAGATAGCAGGAACTGCTGATACTGGAGAATCTGAGATAACAAGGTGTAGATCTGGATGAACACAGCAGGCCAAGCAGCATCAGAGGAGCAGGAAAGCTGATGTTTTGGGCCTAGACCCTTCTTCAGAAAAAAGAAATACTCAGTAGGTCAGGCAGCGTCTGTGAAGGGAGAAAAAGGGTGACACTGAATGTTGATGCTATTGTAAAAAGGGATCACTGGCTGCATTGGTAGCATTAAGCTGATGAGCCATGAAAAAATGGATATGTTTGGCTTCATTGGTTCCATTCAATTCAATCAGGGCTCAGTTCCATTTACACATATTTGTTCCACATCCCTTTTGTATTTCCTTGAGTGATGAGAGGTGGGTAATCTCATTATAGTATTTTTTTCTGAAGAAGGGTCTAGACCCAAAACGTCAGCTTTCCTGCTCGGCCTGCTGTGTTCATCCAGCTCTACAACTTGTTATCACAGATTCTGGTCTGATCAGCACTAGGCTGACTGAGATCTCCCTGCATTCGCCGGTATATTACGAGCATAATGTTGGCCAAGACACGTTACAAGACAGGCAGGTTAACACTGGCAGCAGTTTGGGGATGCGCCCCAGAGGGCCCACAAATGATAGGGTCATGTCTGCTTGAACGCCCTCCCTGACTTCTCAATCACAGCCCTGATGCCCCTCAATGGGGTCTGCCTACATTTCACCCCCTCCTCCACCCCCACCCAAATGAATTCAACAATGACATAACAGACTTGAGCGTTGTAGTGCTGTCACAGCCCAGGAACTCCGGCACTATGACATTGACATCACAGCCCTGAACGAGACACAACTGACAGGGGAAGGCCAGCTTAAAGAACAAGGTGATGGTTACACTTCTTCTGGAAAGGAAAATCAGAACAAGCTTCGCCATAAAAAATTAACTGGTTGGACATCCCAATGAATCCTCCTGTGGGCTAAGTGAGCGTCTCATGGCCCTACGGCTGAGCCTGGCCCAGAAGCAGCACATCACAGTCATCAGTGTGTATACCCTGATCCTAGTCACAACAGATGAGACAAAAGAGGCGTTCTACACCAGCCTTGGCCAACTGCTGTCCCGCACCCCCAAGGGAAACAAGTTTATTCTCCTCAGTGGCTTCATTGCCACAGTCAGAAAGGGCACAAAACATTGGAAAGGCATGTTAGGCAAGAAAACTGAAGGGAAAACAAACTCCAATGGAGTCCTCCTCCTGACCAAGTGTCAAGAACATGACCTCAGCATAACAAACACCCTGCTCCCTTAGAGGAGAAGCCCAAGACCTCGGGGCAATACCCCACTCCAAGCACTGGCACTGAATCAATTACATTATCATTCGATGGACGGATTACAAAGATATCCGAATCACCTGCACCATGACAAGCTGACAGCCACCAGACCAACCACTGACTAATCCATCCTACTATCTCCGTCAACCTGGCCCCAAATTCACAGAGGCAGAGACACTTAGCTGAACGTTGCCAGACTCAAAGACCCTGAGAAGGAATACCTACTCAAGTGGCACCTCAAAGCCAACCTGGTAATGGTCAATGTGTTAAAGCCACAGAGTGCCCACAGCACCTGGTCCACAGTAAAAGACATCATAGTCAGCACTTACGAAGAGACGTTCAGCCTTTCATCTGGGAACTCAGACTGGTTCAATGAGAATGATCAGGAGATCCAGGATCTCCTAGACCCATAACCACAAAGCATGCCTGAACTGGCAGCTCCACCAAAACTTGAGTGAGAGGAAACAAGTTGCGAGGCAACTGAAGGCCAGGATCTAACGGTTAGATGGCGGGTGGAAAGAACGCAGTAGACACAGCAGCTCACCACAATGTGTGCGGCTTCTGCAGGGCAATCAAAGTCATCTACCGTCCAAGTATGCAGGGAGCTACTCCACTGAGAGTCAAAAACAGATAGTCGCTTATCAAAGCCCAAGAGGCAGTCAACACGTAATGGAGTCAGCACTTTGAGTACCTCCTCAACTGAGGTACAGCCTTTGATGTAAGTGCTCCCGACACCATTCTGCAACACACTACCTGTCACCATTTCAGCTCACCTCCAACTTGCCACAAGGTGGAAAAAGCATCCTACAGCTGAAAAACAACAAGGTCTCCAGCACAGAGGGAATCTCCATTGGAGTTGTAAAATACGGCTAAGAAGCAGACAAATCCACAATCTCATCACTCTTGTCTGGAAGGAAGAGAGCATACCAATAGATCTCAGACTGTAATTGTGACCATCTTAAGAAAGGAGACAGGTCTGACTGGAAATTACAGAGGGATTTGCCTATTGTCTGTCATAGGAAAGGTCATCGTAAGAATCCTCCTCAACTGCCTCCCTCCAGTGACTGAAGAGCTCCTCCCTGAGTTTCAATATGATTTTTGCTTGTCAAGTGGAACAATGGTCATGATCTTCAGTGTGTAACAAGTCCAAGAAAACTGCAATGAACAGCACCAATCACTATATGTGGCCTTTCGAACCTCACAAAAACTCTGTCACCCATGAGTATTGTGGTATATCTTCCTCAAAATCAGCTGCCTGCAAAAATGTGTCACTATTCTCCGCTGGACATGCAAATTGCAATTCTCACCAATGGATTTACTCAGACCCAAAACAAGTGCAAACTGGTGTCAAGCAGGGCTGTGTGTTCATACCGACACTGTTTGCCATTTTCCTTGGTGCAACGCTCCACCCCACGTCCATGAAGCTCCCCACTGGAGTGGAGCTAACCTACAGGGTGGGCAGGAAATTGTTCGCCTTTCGATCCCTCCAGGCCAGAACCAAGACCACCTTCTCTCATCGAGCTGCAGTACTCAGATGTTACCCATGGGCGCACACAGTCGGAGACTGAGCTACTAATCAACGTTGATCCATTCACGTAATGAATGAGAGAATGGTACTCAGACTAAACATGCTGCCACACAACGTTGCTGCCCCAACCATCAAATCTATAGGAAGCCCACGGACAACGTGGATCATTTGCCATACCTCAGGAGCCTCCTCTCAGTGCAAGCAGACATTGACAAAGAGATTCAACTTCGACTCCAATATGCCAGTGCAGCCTTCAGATGCCTGAGGAACAGAGAGTTCAAAGTCTGATACCTCAAACCTAGCACCAAGCACATGGTCAACAGAGGGAGCCATGGTCCCCACCCTCCTGTGTGCACCTGAAATATACACCATGAATAACCATGGTCCTCAAATCTCTGGATAGTTATCACCAGTGCTCCATTCACATAATCCTGCAAATCTACTAGCAGGATAGGTGTACCAACATGAGCACTCTCTCTCTAGTATTGAGGCACTGGTCATGCTTGACCAGTTACAATGGGCTGGCCACATTGTCTACATGCCTAACTCAAGACTCCCTAAACGAATGCTCTATCCAAGCTCTGCAATGGTCAGCGATCAGTAGGAGGGCTGAGGAAATACTACAAGGATTCTATGAATGCCTTCCTAAACAAATGTAACATCACCTCTAGAACAAACAAACTGGAGAAGAAGCATCTGCCACAGGGCCCAACCACTTTGAGCGTCCCTGAGCGGAAGCAAGTCACCCTCAATGCTGAGGGACAGCCAAAGAAGACAAAGAGCAATTTACAGCAGATGAACTGTAGTGGTTCAAAGAGGTGATTTACCACCACTTTAGATTCATAGAAACTTATAGTCCAGAAGATGTCCTTGGCCCATCGAGTTGGCACTAACAATAACTCCTCTAAATCTACACTAGTACCACTTTGCAACACTTAGTCCAGACCATTGAATGTTATGACATTTCAAGTGCTCATCCAATACTTATTAATTTTTTTAACTTGTCAGGGCAATTAGAGATTGGCAACAAATGCTGGTCTTGCCAACATTCCATGAAATAATATTTTTACAAAATTACCTAAGGGTTTATCCATAATGTAGCAATTCTTCATGCGGTTGATTCGGGCGAGTTTCTTGTCCAATGTCACTTGAGCTTTCCTTCCTTTCTTAAATGCTCCATACATTATATAATTGAACCTGTATTCAACATGATACAAAAGCACTCAGTATATTATCTCACAGTTAGAACATAATTGAAGTTGCTCACTTTGATTTTAAATTCCTGACAACTAAGTGGCAGTTTATTTTCAGAGGAAATATTCTCTAATTTTTAATTCAGTTAAGAGCCAGCCACAGGGACAAACTCCACGGTGCTATGTTAAAATAACTGATTCGAACAAAGAGCAAAGAACAATACAACACAGGAATAGGCCTTTCGGCCCATCAAGCCTGCGCTGATTCTTATTCCTTATTTAGACCTGCTACTTATTTCCCATACACAGTTTCTATCCCTCTGTTTGCCTCCCGCTCATGTGTCTATCAAGACAGACCCTAAACATTGCTAATATACATGCTTCCAATACCTCCAATGGCAGTGCATTCCAGCCACCCACCTCCTTTGTGTGAAAAATTTTCCCCACACTTCTGCCCTAAACCTTCCCCTCTCACTTTGCATTTCAAGACACCCAACACTTCTTCCTTCATTATGTTGATCTACTCGAGAGTATTCACACATCTTTCCCTAACCTCAACATCCCTCATGTCCTTCTCTTTGGTGAATACCAATGTAAAGTACTCGTAAGGATCTCACCCATTTCTTTTGTCTCCACACATAACCTCCCTGCTTTATCCTTGAGTAGGCCTAGTCTTTCCCTAGCCACCCTCTTACCCCTACCATATGTATAAAATGCCTTGGGATTCTCCTTAACCCTGCCCCTTTTAGTGCCCCCCAATACACCATTTGAGCCCTTTCCTACTTTCGCTATATTCTCCAAGGACTTTGTCTGTTTTTAGTTGCCCAGACCTGAGGTATGTTTCCTTTTTTTTGACTAAGCTGATAACTTTCCCTGTCAGCCAAGGTTCCTGAATCCTGCCATCCTGTCCTTCATTTTCACAGGAACATGCCTGTCCTACATTCTAATCAACCGGTCTTTATAAGACTCCCACATGTCAGATGTGGATTTACCCTCAAACAGCTGCTCCCAATTCAAATTCTCCAATTCTTGCCTAATTTGGTTACAGTTGACCTTCCCCCAATTTAACACCTTCATCTGAGGTCCACTCTTGTCCTTATCCACAAGTATCTGAAAACTTATGAAATTATGGTTACTATTCCAAAATGCTCACCCACTTTGATCAACTGGCCAGACTCTCTCAATACAGGTCCAGTATGGCCCTCTTCCTTATTGGACTATCCATATTCTGTTTCAATAAATCCTCATGGACTCCCCTAAGAAATTGCTCCCCATCCAAACCCCCAACACTAAGGGAGTACCAGTCAATATGGGGGAAGTTAAAATCACTCACCACATTTTTGCATCCTTCCAGAATTTGCCTATATATCTCTTTCTCTATCTCCCATTGGCAGCTGGGAGGTCTGTAGTACATTCCCTGCATTGTGAGTGCAATCTTCCTAATCCTGAGTTCTATTCATAATGCCTTGCTGCAAGATCCTTCCAGGGTGTCCTCCCTCAACACAGCCCTGTAATATGTTCCCTAACCAGTAATGCAACTCTTTTGCTTCCTCCTCTGTCTCGTCTAAAACATCGATATCCCAGAACATTAAGCTTTCAATCCCGTCCCTCTTTCAAACATGTTTGTGTGATAGCAACAACATTGCAATTAATCCAGGCTCTAAGTTCACCCATTTTATCTATTATGCTTCTTGCATTGAAGCAAATACAGTCCAAGCCTCCAGTTCTACTGAGCTCAGCAACCTTTTCCTGACAGCTGTTCCTCTTAACTATATTTGCCTTAGTCTGAAGTTATTCCCCAGTCTCTAAACCTAAAGACCTGCTGCTCCAGTTCCCACCCCCCTGCCACATTAGTTTAAACCCTCCCAAGTAGCTCTATCAAACCTCCCTGCTAGGATAATGGTGCCTCTGCAGTTTAGGTGCAACCAGTCCTTCTTGTACAGGTCCCACCTGCCCTGGAAGCCATCCCAATGAACCACATGTCTGAAGCCCTTTCCCCTCCACCAGCTCTTTAGCCACATATTCAATTGTACTATGTGCCTGTTCCTAGCCTCAGTAGCACATGGCGTGGGGAGTAATCCTGAAATTACTACCGTAAAGGTCCTGCTATTTGGTTTACTACCCAACTCCCTGAATTGTCATTGCAGGACCTTATCACTCTTCCTACCTGTTTCATTTGTGCCAATATAGACAATGACTTCTGTCTGTTTACCCTCCCTTTCAGGAATGCCCCATACCCACTCAAAGACATCCATGATCCTGGCACCAGGGAGGCAACATACCATCCTGGAGTTTCTCTCGTGGCCACAGAAGTGCCTATCTCTGTCCCCGACTATTGAATCCCCAATCACAATTGCTCTACTACACTTTGTCCCTCCCTTCTATACAGCAGGGCCAGCCATGGTGCCACTGCTCTAGCTGCTGCTGTTGCTGTTGTCATCTGATGGGCCACCCCCTCATCAGTATCCAAAACGGAATACTTTGTTTGACAGGGGTCAGCTGCAGGGGACTCCTGCACTGATGCCTGCTCCATCTATCTTCCTGTACCTAGGGTGTGACCACTTTTGACCATGAAGAAATGGACTTGAGAAACATATCTCGCAAGTTTGTCTGTAGCCAGTTGTGATTGGTACCTTTCTTACATAAAAACATTTATATTTACTGAAGGGTCTAGGCCCGAAACGTCAGCCTCTCTGCTCCTATGATGCTGCTTGGCCTGCTCTGTTCATCCAGCCCTGCACCTTGTTGTCTAGTATTTACTTGAGGTAGTTTTAAAAACATTCAGCCTCCATTTAGAGGCAACACTGTAATATAAATGACACTGTAAATAAATTTCTGGGGACAGAAAACACCATTTCCAATAAAAATGAAATGTGGTCAATGCTGGAAATCTGAAGTAAAAATAAAGTTTCCTTTAACAAAAAAAGTCAAAACGTTAACTCTGTTTTTCTCTCTACAGGTGTTGCTAGACATGCTGAGTTTCTCCCAGCATCTTCTGTTTTTATGAATACCACGTTCATGGTGCTTATGTTCCCTGTTTCTGGGTGCAATACTGTTTTGATCCAGTTATGTTGTGCTTTTCACACTGCTGCTTTGAATACATTTTCCTCTAATATGGAAGGAAATTTGTAGACACAATGGCAAAGCCACAAACACAGCTAAGAAAAACTGTACATTTGCAAATATTGCACTCATGGAATTATGTTAGAATTGTTGCCAAACTCCAAATTCCCTTCACCCCTTGCAGCAGGGTAAAAGAGCCCAATTCAGAATACAGGTACAGCAAGTGTTTCAACAACAACTTTACAAACAAATTATGAACATGAAGAAATTAGTCTTGCTAATGCTGTGCAGTGCAGTTTGTAGCAAGTTTTAGAGGATAAAAGCATGAGTAATTACAGGTGGCTGATGAAAAGTGGTGGGAACAGAAAGGGAGAAAAAGACAAAAAAAACTAAGACGTGGTAATACAGAACAGAGATTTGATGGAATCAAGAAACTGAAAGGGTGCACAGATAGGCACAGTCTGACAAAAGGAGAAAAACTAAGTGGGTAGATGTAGTAGATAGAAATGAAGAGAAGGAACTATGAAAGATCGATTCACAGGAGGAAAGGCAAGAAGCATATGGAAAATAGAGAAGGTTAGAGAAAGTAAGAAAAGACAGAATTACAGCAAAGGGCTGCTTTACAGTCCTAGATAATTATACATATTTTCTGCCCTTGCTCAACTACTTTAATATCAATAAATGTAGCAATATTAAAATCTGAGACCTTTTGAAGAAATAATTCAGATGACAAACATCACCTTAAAACAATTACCATAACAACTGAGGAAATAGATGAAATTGGTACACTAATGCATTATACACATGAATTGTACAGTAGCTTTTATTTATTAGAAGTATAAAAGATTATATTTGAAAATTCTGTTTCAGCTAAGCTTCCAGCGCACAATATCTGATGATATTAGTGCAATCGAACTTGTGGACTTAGAACATCAGCTGCATGTAAATGCAAATTTATGTTTCAGTCTACTGCCTCAGTTAATAGTCCCACAGTGCTCGGAAGTGAGGATAGTGGAGAGAGGGAGGATTGCTCATCACTGGCAAGTCGCTTGTTTTCCCTCTATGTTAAGGACGTATTTGCGAACATATACAGCAATTCCATTTATTATGCCAATATATGGCCCAATAGAAATCTTGCAATAGGGCGCTGATTATGCTTTTTAATAATAAGAGAATTAGACAACATTAAGTTATGTTATTGCAAATACCTTGTTCATTGTTGATATATTTTAGTATATAACTTTTAGTTTTTGACATTAAAGTTTAACTATAGACAATGAGATAAATGCAATTAAAGCAGCTTGAAGTCTATTGCACTTAAAAGATTGGGGCCATGTTGCTTTAAATGGTTAACAGCTAGGAAGCTAGAGAACTGGAGATGTGATGTCTACACTGTTGCAAATAAATTCAAAGTAGAGAGATGTGTTAGTTTTGGGAATTAGGGCTAAATTAATTTAGGAATATTCAGTGAATGCTGAAAGTTTATAAAACTCGTTTACTTCATCAGATCAAAAAATAAATTATAAATGGGTGAGAATTAATACAAAAGTTTGACAGTGCAGAGCAGTATATGTCATCATGGAGGTTAGAAAGGCCCTCTAATTTCAGTACGACTACGTGTTTACTACTGAGATTTTTTTAGATGCAGTTTGGAACTTGTGTGGTTTATATCTCATTGGGAGAGGTAAGCCAAAGTAAGTGACAGTTAAACACACCTGGATTGCAAGCAGATTAAAATAATAATTTTATCACTGACAATGTTAAAGTCGTGCAAGGCTTAATCTCAGTTTGGATCTTGTGAGGGAATGGAAGCTGGAGGTTGCCTGGCTTGAAGCTAATGAGAGAATCTACAATAGGCCTCATACATATAAATAATCAATAGATTAGCTTGGAATAAAGGGATAAGCATGTCTAGACAAGAGGGGGCAAATGAAAATTTTACCTTTAATAGTGGAGCTGAGAAAAGTCCTCCAGAGGGCTGTGAAACACTTATTGCGGTCCTGACAGAAGTACAAGATTGATGTGTCTAATACAAAGTTTTTTTTGGGGAAGTAGAAAGTATAATTGAATGCATAACTTATATGGTTGTAAACCACATTGCTTATAGTACTTACTTCATTGATGTCTTTAATATATAATAAAGTTTACTTTGTTAGAAAAGTGAAATTTTGTGGCTTAGTTCTCTCAATTTGTTTGGATTTCTTTTTTCCCAATTATTCAATGGATGTGGACATCACTAGATGCCCTTGAGAAGGTGCTACTGAGCTGCCCTCTTGAACTGTTGCAGTCCATTTGATGCAGATACACTAACAACAGCATTAGGGAGGGAATTACACAATACTACCAAACAACACAGAAGGAACGGCAATATATTTCCAAATCATGATATGAGTGTCTTGGAGGAGAAGTTGCAGCTGATGGCGTTCCCATAAACCGACTAACCCTGCACTTATGGATGGTAGTGGTTATGGGACTGAAAATATGCTGTCCAAGAAGTTTGGTGTATTTCTGCAATGCATCTTGTCGACAATGTACACTACATATTAATGATCCATAAATGGATCACAACAATGTCCTTTTTCTCTGCTTTTATTTTCTTCCTGACTGTACGGTAGGTGATTCTGAGGTGCATGGATCACTCACCCCAATTGTATTGACAATCCTGATTCAGGGATTTGGCTCATGGTCTGTGTTCCTCTGTCTCTACTCTACGCAGCTGGAAGTTCTGCTCTGTTATTGTACTACTGTCTGAATGAGACTTCTGGAATTTTGGTCCTATGTATTGTGCTGCTAGGTTTTACAGACCACGAAGTCCTAGGTTTGATCAACGCATTATGTTATACAAGGGAAAAACAGCCATGGTTCTTGATCCTGATTTCTATTCTGTGAGTCCTGCTAGAAATATATTTGGTTGAAATGGAAGACAGGATTGGGTCTGGTTATTGGGTTCAGTGGCTAACTATACATGTGTAAAGACCAAGTCTTTTGACTTTTGTCCTTTTTAAAATTGTGGACTGAAATGAGAAAAACACTTTCAGTGCAAATAAGCCTGTCCTTTCAGCTTCTTAGCCTTGCAAGCTTCAATCTACATGGGTTCCATGGTCAGACACACAGAATATATACTTTAATTCTATATCAGCTGCTTTGTTCATAGATTTGGATAGTCTTCCTAATTGATTGTAATGCTAATTTTTGACTCAGTACCTCTTCCTAGTTTCAAAAAAGGCTAATTTAAAATCCTGCAGTGTGACATTAAGAAGCATAAAACTACGTTAACATATGTTATACAAAACACAATTTAATTTTACAAATTATGCTATTCTAGGGAGTGCTGGCTTTCCAAGTAAATTCATTCAAAATCTGTCACTGATGTTATATCCTCTTTATAAGGAAATTTATTAGTGATTTACCCTTATTTGCTGATTTCAATTTGAGTTTCTTTTAAATTTGATACAGAAGTACATGTTGCTGGTCTGAATCCTCACGCATTCAATATGCGACCAATGCTTCTATCTTTACCAGGTCTGTAGTCTTTCATTTGCATCTAATACATAATGAGAATCTTATGTTTTGCATAAAAGTATATATTGGCTGATTTGCCATATAATTCAAGCAGACTCTTGTCATTATTTAATGCCTTGCTTACACATACTAGCAATGATCCAATCAGTTCAGCTCCCATGGCTTTGTTCAAAGAACATGTTCATTTCTTTTATTAAGGATATCTCTGATTGCTTGCCACTCTTAATTCTTTCCTACCTCAATAATAATTTGCACTTCTGTAGGAATCTTTAACATAGTAAAATGTCCCGAGGAATTTCACAGAAGTGTAGTTGAACAGAAACTGATACTAAACTAAAGAAGGTATCATTAGAACTGAGGCTGAAGAATCAGTGTAAGAGGTAGATTTTAAGAATTAACTTAAAACAGGAGAGAGAGGTACACAAATTTACAGAAGCAATCCCAGAGTTTAAGGCCCAACCAACTGAAAGCAAAGCTATCAATGCAGTTGTAAATGCAAACATAAATGTGGAAGAGGTCAGAGAGGTTTGTAGTGCTGCAGGAGGTTACAAAGACAGAGATTATAGAAAGGCTTGAAAACAACAATGAGAATTTTAAAATCATGGTATTAGTGGACTGGGAGTGAGTGCAAGTCAACGAGATCAATTATTTTTGCTTCCTCTCAATTTTGGTTCTATTTCAATAATTAACAATTGTAAGATCCCCTCCAGGCCACATCCTGACTTGGAACTATATTGCCGTTCTTTTGCTGTCACTGGATGAATATTCTGGAACTCTCTGAACAGGTTGAAAAACATGTTAAAAAATTTAAACAACAGTGCGCTGTAGCTACCTTCTCAAGGATAATTAGGGATTGGCCATAAATGCTGGTCAACTAGTGATGTCCACATCCCATGAATGAGTAATCAAAAAAAAAATTCTAATGCTGGGAAGCCTACTACCAATTCAGTTCTCAAGGATTTTTCATTTTTATTTTTGCTCCACAATGGGAAGGAAAGCATTCTTGCTCATTCATCTGAAATAAGTGTCTGAACTGACTTTTTCACCTTTTTCTCATGGCAGCTTGATACTCATTATGCTTTTTTTTCACTTTCTATATCTTCCATATGCCATTTTATAACAAAATCTCATCCTGCAGCTCCATGGAGGATCTCAACGTACGGTTTGGGACCATTGGGCGTAATTACTGCTTGGGGACAGACAAATCAGGAGAGTGTAAAGTGGCACCAACCATAACAGTAGTGATAGAGAGACGATTAGAGTAAAAGACACAAAAAAGGTTGTGATAAAAACAGAAACTGCACTAAAAGGAATCATCAGACAGCAAGCTTTTTTTCTTCTACAGTGTTCAGTAATATGAACACAGAAAGAAAATGTTTGGTACAAAACAAGAAACTGAACTTTCGGAGGCAGCATTAGCAGTGGAGTTCTTTTAAGATTAGAAGAGATAGTGAATGCCAGAATTGACTCATTTTGAGCCATCAAGACGAACTGATTGTAGTTCTTCATTGGACTTATATGAGACATGAAGAAATCTGAATTTGCTTAGAGGTCCTGCTAGAAATGTACCATAATTCCAGAAGATTTTACCAGACAACTGCAATGAGATTCTATTAATTCTGGATTCTTTTAAATCAGCCCTTTAAGGAATGGATGATAAGTAAAAACGGTGTTTGGTATGGTAAGTAAAAAAGACTAGGTGCCACATAAATTCAATACCTCCCATGTTTTCTGTGGTATCTTTGGCTGTGTATACTGTCTTAAATGAGGAAGGAAACTGAATGAGGAAGGTAGCTGAATGCAAGTTGAAGAAATTTTTTCAATCATTTAATCGGTTACTATAAACAAAACTTCATGTAAATATAAGCAAATCAGGGCAGATATTGTGCTCTTGATGGCAGATACTGATTTAAAAGCTTGTGAAACTTTGTGTTCCATTTCATCCAAATGAACTGATCTCACACAACAATATGAGACTTGATTATTTTAATATTTTTATCATATTCCTGCCATGTAGGGCATGACACAGTGTACGATGTAAGTCAGGGACAAAATGACTGTTAGAAGTCAAATGAATGGTTGCTAGATGCCGTATCAGTAATGCCGTCATTTTCTCCTTGAAGACAATGTAGAGCTCAGAGTTTGGTTATTTGCATTCAAAGAACTTTTCACAGAAGCAGCAAGGAAATGTGGCAACATGTCAAGCTAAGAACTGTTTAGCAGCATTTTCGTAGCCTTTTTACTTAAGCCTTTTTGAAGCATCCATTTCAATTAGATGCTGTGCAACTTGAACACATTAAATAACTTCAACTGTATTTTATAGAGGCCCGATTAACAGCTGATTTGGTCTTTACAGAGATTTCAGACAGTTGTTACACAGTTTTCTGTTTTCATTGTCCCTACATTCAAACATTGGGTTCAAAGTAGCCTTCAGACGAGTGTTCACAATGGCACGGGCCCTTTGCAGCTAAATTGCAAAAGTGCTTCGGGTGGCAACATGAATCCCACAATACCCTGACTTTATTATATAATACTGAACCTGACTTTATTATATAGTACTGGCAATCTATATAACCTCCTGTAAGTGTGTACCTATACAGTTAGGCATTAAGTCATTGAACTCAGATGAATACGCACTCTTTATTCTGTTCTTTAATCTCTTCCTGTAAATCCTCCTTTTCCAGTCCATGGTACAGTGCTTTAAGATGAGGATAGGGCACTGGCACTGAAACAAAGATACAAATAAAATCACTGATTTGTCTCTTGAGGACAGGTTTCATTTAATGGTTGAAAAATTGGAGAACCACAACTATGCTGTTATTTTCTTTGAGAAGCTGCTTTCCCAAATGATACATAAGAGTAAAGTAGGCATTATTGAAAGTTGGTATAACCTTTCGATGTTTGAAAAATTAAAACCCGATAGTTTAACCACTTTGCTGCATTCCCGTTCCGGTGCAAAACTCTGTTGCGAAAACAGTAATTGCTTGAAATACACAGCAGGTCAGACTGTATCTGTGGAGAGAGACGCAGTTTAAATTTTTAGTTAACTTTTTTTCAGATTGTTACAAATTGTAACGAATGACTGGTTTTAAGCAAGTGGGGGCAGGGGGTGGGGTCTGGTGGATAGCTCATTCCAAGTTGCCCTTCCAGAATTTACCTAGAATTCAGTTTTGCACTGTATACCCACATTAAATGGAAACATGGCTGAATTTGTCTGAAATGAACAACAGGGTGGCATAATGCCAGGATTAATGGTAACGATGAGTATTGCAGAGGGCCAGGCCAATGTGCTGGGGATAAAGGTTCAAATCAGTAGCTCATGGAATTGAAATTCAATTAATAAATTTGGAAAATAAAACTAGTTTCATTAGTGGTGATCGTGAAATTATTGTTGATTGCTGTAAAAATTCATCTGGTTCATTGATGTTTTTAGGGAAGAACATTGGCCATTCTTACCTGGTCTGGCTCCAGAGTGACTCCAGAGCCATAACAATGTGCTTGACTCTTTACTGCCCTCTCCAGTGGGTTAACAAATCACTCAGCGCAAGGGAAATTAGGGATGGGCAACAAATGCTAGTTACCTTTGCCAGTGATGCCCACATCCCATTAGAGAATTAAGCAAAAAACTCATTAAATTTGAAACCTTTTAAGTAGCAAAGTCTAGGCTGAGTTGAAATGCAGGGCTTGAATGTATAAAATAAGCATACCAACCCAGTGTGGCATCCAAATCTATCATACTATTTTCAGGGCTAGTAGAAGGAAGCACCTTAATTGGTGTATTACCGTACTTGGATCTTTGCAGCTCTCAGTTGCTTTTGTTGTGGCAATTTCACACCAGGCCTTGTGATAGTCATCAAAAGCAAACCTTTTTATTCTAAAAGAGAGCATAATTATTCATGTTAATTATGTAAAGAGTTTACCTGATTAAATGCTGTTTAAATGATCCATATAGTAACAAAAAATCTAGGTTGCCATCGCTTTTACAAAATAATCAAAAAGGAACCAATGCTCACAGAAATCCTCATGTTATAAAGAGGAAGGTACAAAAGAGTTAATTACAATGAGAATCTGACAAACATGGGAAGACAAAGGTTATAGAATAACACAAATATCTTATTTTCATTCAATTTTCCCCTTTCCTTCTGAACACACTGATTCACATAAATTTATCATATTGTTACCAATAGTACTTCAGTAACCTCGCCAAGTAGGTATTTTTCAAGTGCAATTCTTGACAAGTGAACAGCAAGTTTTCAGTGGGGCTGAGAAAGGAGATGCAAAGGCACAGTTAAAGATAACTTATAAATCCTTGATCAATAGGGGAATCAAGGGTAATGGTGAATAGGCAGGAAAGTGGATATAAGGAATGTGAGATCAGCCATGATCTTAATGAATGGCAGAGCAGGCTTAAAGGGCCTTATCGCTTACTCTTGTTCCTATTTCTTACAGTCTTATGGCCTTAAGGAGGAGGACTTCAAAGACAACAAGGTGCAGGGCTGGATGAACACAGCAGGCCAAGCAGCAT
>NC_063341.1:29911123-29947500 GCF_021869965.1 Rhincodon typus | reverse complement strand
ATGCTGCTTGGCCTGCTGTGTTCATCCAGCCCTGCACCTTGTTGTCTCAGATTCTCCAGCATCTGCAGTTCCTACTATCTCGGACTTCAAAGACACTTGTTTCAAAAATTCATTCATATGATGTGGACATTACTGGCTGCTCCAGCATTTATTGCCCATGTCTATCTGCTGTGGAGAAGGTGGTGGGAGTTGCCTTCTTGAAACACTGCAGTCCATTTCATGTATCAACATCCAAAATTTCAGGGAGTTCTAGGATCTAGACTCAGTGTCACTGAACTAGCTGTAATATGTTCCCAAAGATATCACCTAATATGGTCTGGAGACTTTATTGAAATTAGGGAACAAATGATAACTATATTAACTAATAGTTAATTGGGTTGGAATTGTTTGCATAAATGTGGGGAGCCAGTATTTAGTGGGGTAAGAATTTTATGGAGTGTGGCTGACTGAAATAAATCTGTAACTTAAAAGTGTGAACTCAAGTTCTGTTCAAATACAGGTAGTTCTGCTGTAACGCGTACTTCGTGAACGCAAATTGGCTGTAACACGATTGATGAATAGTGGCGCTGTTTGGATTATGCAAACTTTCTGCTGTCCAGGTATAGCAATTTCCCTATAACGCGATTTTCTCTGGCGATTTTCTATAGCGCGAAGTCACACAAGAATGCAACTATTGTGTTATAGGAGAACTATCTGTAAAATTAGCTTATGGAGTACAACATCTCAGTCAGTATGGTGAGTAGCTTGGAGGGAAACTTACATAGAAACATAGAAGATAGAAGCAGGAGGAGACCATTCGGCCCTTTGAGCCTGCTCTGCCATTCATCATGATCATGGCTGATTGTCCAACTCAACAGCCTAATCCTGCTTTCTCCCCATAACTTTTGATCCCATTTGCACTATATCTAGCCATCTCTTGAATGCATTCATTGTTTTGGCATCAACTACTTCCTGTGGTAATGAATTCCACAGGCTCACCACTCGTTGGGTGAAGAAATATCTCCTCACCTCTGTCCTAAATGGTCTACCCTGAATCCTCAGACTGTAACCCCTGACTCTGGACACACCCACCATCAGGAACATCCTCCCTGCATCTACCCTGTCTAGTCCTGTTAGAATTTTATAAGTCTCTACGGGATCACCACTTATTCGTCTGACCTCCAGAGAAAACAGCCTTAACCCAGTCAATCTCTCCTCATACGTTAGTCCCACCATCCCTGGAATCAGCCTGGTAAACCTTTGCTGCACTCCCTCGAGAGCAAGAGCATCCTTCTTCAGAAAAGGAGACCAAAACTGCACACAATGTTCTAGGCGTGGCCTCACCAAGGCCCTGTATAACTCCAACAAGCCATCCCTGCTCCTGTACTCAAAACCTCTCACAATGAAGGCCAACATACCATTTGCCTTCTTTACCGACTGCTGCACCTGCATGCTTACCTTCAGTGACTGGTGCACAAGGACACCCAGGCCCTGCTGCACACTCCCTTCCCCCATTTTACAGCCATTCAGGTCTGCCTGAATCCTTCTTGTTTTTCCTTCCAAAGCGAATAACCTCACATTTATCCAAATTATACTGCATCTGCCACTGATTTGCCTACTCAGCCAACCGGTCCAGATCATGCTAAAGGATCTCTGCATCCTCGTCACAATTCACCCATCACTCAACTTGGCATCATCTTCAAACTTTGAGATGTAACATTTTGTTTCCTCATCCAAATCATTAATATATATTGTGAATAGATGGGATCCCAGCACTGATCCCTGTGGCACCCCACTAGTTACTGCCTGCCAATTTGAAAAGGACCCATTAATTCCTACTCTTTGTTTACTCTCTGCCAACCAGTTTCCTATCCATCTCATACACCTCTACCAATCCCTTGCACTTTAGTCTTGTGCAATCTCTTATGCGGGACTTTGTCAAACGTTTTCTGAAAGTTCAAATATATACCATATTGACCGGCTCCCCCTTGTCAACTCTACCAGTTACATCTTCATAGAATTCTAACAGATTTGTCAGGCATGATTTCCCCTTAATAAATCCATGCCAACTCTGTCTGATCCTGACACTGCTTTCTAAATGCTCCGCTATAAAGTCCTTGATAATAGATGCGAGAATTTTCTCGACTAACGATGTTAGGCTTATTAGTCGATAATTCCCTTTCTCTCTACCATCCGTTTTGAATATTGGAGTGACATTAGCTACCCACCGATTTGCAGGAACTGTGCCAGAATCTATAGAATCCTGGAAGATGACTACCAATGCATCTACTATTTTTAGAGCCACTTCCTTAAGTATCTGGGATGTAGATGATCAGACCCTGGGGATTTAACTGCCTTCAATCCCATCAGTTTTCCCCACACCATTTCTCCACAAATACTGATCTCCCTCAATTCTTCCCTCTCACTAAATCTTGCATTCTCCAACATTTCTGGTATCTAATTTGTGTTCTCTTTTGTGAGGACAGAACCAAAGTATGTATTCAGTTGCTCAGCCATTTCTTTGTCCCCTATTATACATTTCTCCATTTCTGTCTGTAGGGGACCTACATTTGTCTTCACCAATCTCTTTCTCTTCACATACCTATAGAAACTCTTAGTGTCAGTCATTTCATTCCCTGCAAGCTTCCTTTCGTACTGTATTTTCCCCTTCTTAATCAATCCCTTGGTCCTTCTTTGTTGAATTCTAAACTGCTTCCAATCCTCAGAGATAATATTTTTCTTGACCAATCTGTATGCTTCTTCCTTAGATCGGATACTATCTCTAAATTCCTCTGTAAGTCATGGATTGGCCCTCTTACCCATTTCGCTTTTGTGCCAGAAAGGAATAAACAGTTGTTGCAGGTTCCCCATGCATTCCTGAATGTTTGCCATTGCCTATCTACTGTCATCCCTTCAAATAACTCTCCCCACCTATCAAGACCAACTCACACCTCATTTCTTCATTGTTTGCTTTATTAAGATTCAGCACCCTAGTATCCAAATCAACTACCTCTCCATCTTGATAAAAAATTCTATCATGTTATGGTCATTCATCCCCAAGGGGTGTCGCACAACTAGGTTGGCAATGATTCCCTTCTCATTACACATTACTCAGGCTTTTCTGTAAAAGATGCAAGACCTGCCCACAGGCCACCTCCCTCACTTCCATCCAGGGCCCTAATTGGCCCTTCCAGGTGAGACAGAGCTTCACCTGCATCTCCTCCAACATAGTCTACTGCATCTGGCGCTCCCGATGTGGTCTTCTCTACGTCGGTGAGACCAAATGTAGACTATATGACTGTTTCACTGAGCATCTCTGCCTGGCCCTAAATGGCCAGCCTAACCTCCCGGCCACCGTCCATTTCAACCCCCCGCCCCACTTCCCCTTCAGCATGCCCTTCCTTGGCCTCCTCCAATGTTGCAGTGACTCAGAAAGCAAATTTGAGGAACAACACCCTATCTTCCGCCTAGGCACCCTATAGCCCAGAGGACTCAACATTGAGTTCTCCAATTTCAAATAACCTTCCCACTCATCCCCTGCCTCCCCTAGCCAGCCCCACCTCCTCCCTTACATTCCACTTACTGACCCTCCATTCAGGCTACCAACCAGATTCATTCCTCCCATCAACCAACCAGGTTGTACCTACTAACAGTGTCTACCTATCACAACCAGTTTGCTAACCCCCTCTCCCCAATTAACCCCTGTCTCTTTACCTGCAGATTCCCCTACCCCCACATCCAGTCCTGAAGAAGGGTAATACTCGAAACGTTGACTTCTCCTTTCCTCCAGATGCTGCCTGGCTTGCTGTGTTCTTCCGGCCTCCTGTTTGTCTAACCTGGATTCCTGCCTCTGCAGTTTTTTTGCCTCCCTAGTGAGAAGCTCGCCTTGAAGCCTGGAACTTAGTTAAAAGGTGCAGCAAATTGCTCCAGAGGTTAGTACAAACTTCACCAGACTTCTATCACTAATGTGGTTAAGATATGACTCTGTGAGTGTGACTATATCAGGCCACTGCTTGACTAGTGTGTGAGACAGTCTCCCAGTTTTGGTACTAGTCCCCAAAATGCTGTTAAGGAGAATTTTGCAGGGTTGACAAGGCTGAATTTGCCATTGTTGTTTCCGTTGCCTAGGTCAATGCCACGTTGCCCATCCTTTTCTTGAGACATTACACAGTTGATCCAACTGAGTGCCATACTAGGCCATTTCAGAGGCAATTAAGATCACATTCTGGGTCTGGAGTCACATGTAGGACAGACCAAGTCAGGATGGCAGTTTTACATCCCCAAAGGGCATTAATGAACCAGAAGGTTTCATGGCCATCACTTGACTTTTAATTCCAGATTTTTGTTGAATTTAAATTCAATCATCAACATGGTGGGATTCTCATCAGGGTCCCGGAACATCACCTCAGTCTCTGGATTGCTAACCCAGCAACTGTACTACTACGCCATTTACCTTTCCTCCACCAAAAGAACGGGAACACGGCAGTGCTTTGGGATGGAATTCTAGAGGGTATAGAGTAGTCAATGAATGATTAGTCTCCTGATGAAGAAACACAGGGAGAGTTAAAGCCAGAGAAATGGAAAGATACAGGTCCAGAGTGGTTGATGACGAAGAGATCTGAGAGTGAGAATCAAGATATTCAAATTGACTTGCAGGGACACAAGAGATTGGGAGTGCTAATGAATATAGAGAATTTAGAACTTTGCAGAAAAACACATGTTCGAGGACAACTGGAATACAATAGAGGATATTTTGGACAAAGAATAATTTATCTCTACCTAGTCTAAGATCATTTAAAATAGTACCAAACATGGTTTGAACTTCCTGTTGTGTATGTCTAAGATCCAAACTATAATTTATTTATGCAGAGGAGCTTTTATTAAAATTTTTAACCAAAAACAGAAAATGCAGAGCATGAATGAAATTGTTTTTCAATTGTTGCTTTACCTACATGGATTAACTGAATTATACAGTAATATATTGGTAGGAAAGTGATCCTGCACGCAGTTGGCTTCTTAATTTTAGATGATAGTCTGGCAAAGCTTTGATAAGAGGAAGGAAAGGGAAGTCAGAAGGATTAGCACAGATAGCTCTCTTGTAGCTTTTGATATCTTGTTTAGGGCAGGATTTACAAAGGGAGAGGAAATGGCTCCTTTGTTGGAGTTTAATTTAGATAAATGTGAGGTGCTGCATTTTGGAAAGGCAAATCAGAGGACTTATATGCTTAATGGTAAGGTCCTGGGGAGCGTTGCTGAACAAAGAAACCTTGGAGTGCAGGTTCATAGTTTCTTGAAAGTGGAGTCACAGGTAGATAGGCTACTGATGAAGGCGTTTGGTCTGTTGCCTTTATTGATCACTGCGTTGAGTATAGGAGTTGCTGCTGTACAGGACATTGGTTAGGTCACTATTGAAATACTGCGTGCAATTCTGGTCTCCTTGTTATAAAAAGGATGTTGTGAAACTTGAAAGAGTTCAGAAAAGATTTACAATGAGGTTGCCAAGGTTGGAGGGTTTGAGCTATAGGGAGAGGGTGAATAGGCTGGGGCTATTTTCCCTGGAGCACCTGAAGCTCAGGGGTGACCTGAAAGAAGTTTATAAAATCATGAGGGGCATGGATAGGGTAATTGGAAAGGGCTTTTCCCTGGGGTGTGAGAGTTCAAAACTAGTGGGCATAGGTTTAAGATGAGAGAGGAAAGATTTAAAAGGGACATCACGGGCAACTTTTTCATACAAAGGGTGGTGCGTGTATGGAATGAACTGCCAGAGGAAGTGGAGGAGGCCGGTACAATTACAACAATTAAAAAGCATCCAGATGGGTATATGAATAGGAAGGGTTCAGAGGGGTATGGGCCAAATGCGCTGGCAAGTAGGACTAGATCCATTTAGGATATCTGGTTGGCATGGACCAGTTAGACTGAACAGTCTGTTTCCGTGCTGTATATCTCTAGGACTGAGCAACAATCACAAAGTCATAAATTTGCCGATGGGAAATTTTCAAAAAAAGTCCATCTTCTTTTGAAAAAAATGCATTTTTCCCATGGGTTAATAGTTCAAAGTGCCACTTAACAATGACATTACACCATAAGAAAGATCCCACATCCCTCAAGTGTTGAATGATTGCAACATCACTCAAATGGTGGTGCTTGAATGGTTAACATACACTTCAATGATTATTCTCTTTTCTGCAAACCACAATTAACCCCAGGCAACAATTTGAATAAGAGAATGCAAAAGAAATCTGGAGACCTCGTAACCCTCAGCATAGGTTAAAATTTGAGAGATTTAAGGAAAAGCCATTGAGCGTCAGAAATAATAAACATATGGAGACAAGCTTCAGGAGTTTTTAAAAATTAGATCATATGTCCAGAACTCACAGATATGCAGTTCTGAAAAGATTATTGTGGAAATGATGCTGTAATCAAATAAAATCTTAATAAATACCAGTCACTATTTCGCTAATCAACATTTAGCCAGTTTTCCTGACATTCAAGTGAGGAAACTTTCAGCAAATTGTATCCATTCTTTTAGAAAGGGGAGTAGATGAATATTGGATTAAAAATTAATCATTTTTCTCTGCAGAAATACTGGTGAGGTTAACAAAGGTCGCCAATATTGAAATATAAATCTGTTATTCTAGAGCCCACTGAGAGATGTTGAAATATATGCATGGACATGAAATGTTGATACTTACATGATAGATACCCTCTAGATACAACAAAAAATGTGGTACTGTTAATTGGAGAACAACTATATTGTTAGCAGCATGGTACGAATAAATTGTTCCCTTTATGTCAGATTTGAATGATTGTTGGAGAATGGAAACTTCTTTTCCTACATTTCTTTTTGTCCCTTTTACTTTACTTGCTCTCTCTTAAACATGCATACCTTCTCTTTGTTTAATTTGCTTTTATGTGCCTTAATAGAAATTGGGCTGAATTTGACCCGAAGTTGTTTAAGAAGAATGTTGTGAAACTTGAAAGGGTTCAGTGAAGATTTACACCGATGTTGCTCGGGTTGGAAGGTTTGAGCTGTCGGGACAGGGTTTGTCAAATTCATGGACGGTTTCTGTACATGAGGTTCAGTGAGGTTCCTCGCTCTATCTTACCAAACTCATCTCATTACCTACACACCACATACCTATGGCACCTCTCTCGCCACAGGCGGCAATACTCCCCATTGATGGCACTACCCGAGATTCCTGGTTCAGGTTTCCCCATATTTAAACCACATTTGTGAACCAGGTCAAGCACTAGCAGGCTTGGAGTTGCCCCACATGGTTCATGTGAATTGTCCTAAACATACTCAATGGAGGGAACTGTGCCGATAGGGACCTCGAGGTCTTGGTGGATGGGTTGGTGCAGATGAGGTGCTGTCCTTCTCCCCCAGGACCAGTAGGCCCTGCCAGCCTGGACCATGGTTGCCATCCGGATCAGTGCAGTACCCACAGTTTGGAGGAATGCCCAACAATACAATGTCAATGACCTTCTCTGCTGCACAAGGGTAAATGCCATTATATTCTCTCTACTACCTCATATACACTATCTCTGCTACTACACCTACCTCCCAGCTAGGCTCATAGTATACCCCTCCCACCGTTGCATGCAACATCTTTTATTGCTTGCTCTCATCCTTCCTCTCCCTCCACAGTCTCTGTGCTTCCTCCTTCCTTTATTCTTCATTCATTCATGGGATAAGGGTGTTGCTGGCTAGGCAGCATTTATTGCCCAGTTAAGAGTCAAGCACATTGCTGTGGGTCTGGCGTCACATGTAGGCCAGACCAGTTAAGGATGGCAGTTTCCTTCCCTGAAGGACATTAGTGAACCAGATGGGTTTTTCCAACAATCGAAAATGGATTCATGGTCATCATTAGATTCTTAATTCTAGATATTTTATTGAATTCAAATTCCACCATCTGCCATGGTGGGAATCGAACCCAGGTCCCCAGAACATTATCTGGGTCTCTGGATTAACAGTCTAGTGATAATACCACTCGGCCATTGCCTCCCCTTACTCACTTGGAAAAGCTTTACCACCTTCTCCGCACATGCACCAGCATTAATCCACTTTTAGCTCATTCAGTCCCTCATTTTCCCTCATTTCAGGAAAAAAACAGCTCTAATTAGGGTGAAGAGAGCCAAGATGGGTGGTGGGTGCCTGACATTCAGTTTCTCACCTCTGACGAGAAGGTCCTGCTACTTAAGGACCTTGACTGCCCAAGTGGCAATGCCGAAACCACCAGGTCGCAGCAACCAATTCAGAAACATTGCCCTTTGCTGTGCTGCTGTCCCATTATTACCACAGTGAATGTACTCTTAACATGACCAAACGTCTGCCTCTTGCTCATGATGGACTCTCTCCTTTGTCTTCTCCAGCCACATACCCTTGATTGAATTGGAAGGACAGTCCAAACTGATGAGTGAACTGACCCCACACATTTCTGTATAACTCCTCAGTCTTCCCACAACTCTCTGGGACTGGTTAGGCTAGATGCAGACAGTTGGCCATGACCCACTCTCTTGAATAGAGGTATGAACGCAATGACCCTGATCACCTCATGCGACTGTCTGACCATGTTCCATGGACTGATATCAGAGGTTGTCCTTGATTTACTGTGCCTGTATGCCCTGACTGACGATATCTCCCTTATCTTGACTGAGGATGACTGCCCTCAGACTTTGAGACATGGCCATTTGGATGATACACACATAGTGTGTTTGTTACTGGCGCCACATGTGGGTGAGATTGACATAGCATGGTGCCATACAGCAACATGCCCACCATCTTCACTAATGACTGCTGACAACCGTGACAAGCTAAAAGGCAAGCGGAGACAGAAGTACTGTGAGCCTTTAAGCTCTGGCTGCGGGGGAAACATTCAGAAAAGCAGGGTAGGGCAATGCCCTGAGCATTCAAGTAGATAAAATGTGAGTGCTCACTAGGAGAGCACATGAGGAGCCCTCAAATGCACCTAGTCCAATCAATGAGATTGATTCTTGTTCCGGTGTGCAAAATGTCTTAGCAGCAGCAGCTGCACTGAAAGGTGCCAGTGTGATTCAAAGTGCAGCGTTGAAGTGGAGAACTGTCTTGCAGTTGGATTAGTGATGTGCCATGAGAGTGTGTGTGAGGCTGGTATATGGCCAATACCAATATCTGTAGACAAGGGTGCATGCCCATGGACTATGCCTCGAATTTTTTCTGATTGCGGTCCAAGCTGGAAGGTCAGAGGAGCCAAGTAACAGTTCTGCGTTTGGAATGGGGAATTGTTGCCATCTTGTCTCTATCCAATGGGTGAGAAAACAGGATAGTGCATATAAATGTGAGAAGATTAACTCATAATGAGATATTAATGTATGCTAATACATGCAATTGGACCTCTCATTAGCCAGATCCATGTCTTGCCATTCAACACTTGATTGGAAAGTGGAACTTCTTGCTGTTGACATCAAGGATCGCCTTACTGCTGATCTCACCTTATTTTCCCAACTTGGCAACTGATGAGGTATTGCACAAAATAAGAGCTCGTGGTGGATGAGGTGACATATTACCATGGATAGAAGATGATTGGCAAAAAGGAAGCTGAGGGAGGGCATAATGTTTTCAGGCCCTGCAAGATGTGGTGAGTAATGTGCCACAACGAGTGGTGCCCCATGGGGCCTTGATTGTTTAACCATCTATGTAAGTGACTCAGATAGAGGGACTGAGTATATGCTTGCTAAATTTGCTGACAACGCAAAAATAGGTAAGAAAGTAGGTTGTGAAGATGACACAGGAGTCTGCAAGGGTATAGATAGGTGAAGGGAATGGGTAAAGAAATTGACTGATGGAGTATAATTTGAGAAAACATGAACTTGGCCACTTTGGCAGGAAGAACGAAGAAGCAGCTTATTATTTATTGCCAAATTGAAATTGCAGAACTCTGAGACAGACAGAAATCTGATGTGTTGGTACATGAAACACAAAATGTTAGTACGCATTTGATCTGGAAGGGAAGTGGAATAGATTATAAAAGTAAGGATGTCTTGCTACAGATGTGTAGAATGCTGGAGAGACCACATCTAGAGTATTGTGTACAGTTCGATCTACTTATTTAAGAAAGAATTAAAATCCATTAGACGTAGTTAAGTGAAGATTCACTTGACTGATATTTACGATGGGGAGGTTATCTTATGAGGAAACATTAAATAGGCCGGGCCTGTACTGATTGGATTTTAGAAGGATGAGACATGGTTTTATTGAAACATCTATAATGCAGAAGGCACTTGACTAGGTGGAAACTGACAGGATGTTTTCCCTTGTGAGAGAGTTTAGATCCAGGTGATACAATTTAAAAGAAAAAGGGGGTGTCTCCCATTCAGGAGGTGGAAGCAGAAGAAATTTTTTTCTCTCAGTGTCAGAAACCATTGGAATTTAACTCTCTTGCCCAGACAGCATTGAAGGCAGGGTCATTACATACTTTTAAAGGAGAGGTGGAATAGATTGTTGACTAACAAGGGAGTAAAAGGTTATCAGGAAAGGCAGGGATCTGGATTTGAGGGCGTAATTAGATCAGCCATGATTTTATTAAATGGATGAGTAGGCTAAATTTGTGTGTTTGTAATTGGTATGTTCCTATTTATTATATTTTTTCAGCTCTTGCTCCTTTGCCAACATCTTGTAAGTATTTCAATTACATTCAGCTTCTCACTGAATTAGCATGTTCAGTTATTTTCATTTTGTTTTAGCAAAAATTATTTTACAACATTAATCCAAGAACGTTTTTAATGCACTTTCCTAAATATAGAAGACAAAAATGATGAAAATCAAAACAAAAATCTTACTGTAAAAATGGGGATTTAAAATATGTATTCAGAGGTTCTTGGTGGTTACCAGAAAATATAGTATCCATGAGTATTCTTGTTTCATCAAATTTATTATGGTTTCATGAGATGAACCCAGTTCTATGGGTATAGAATATCCAAATGTGGATTCTATTTATCTACTCACGTTAGTGGCTTCCCGCAAGGTGGTGTGGAAACTTGGTCTTCAAAATGGGTCACAGGAAAATTCTCCACTTCTAACTTAACTCCAGCTGTTGAGGGACAAAGGTAAACTTGAGAGATGCCAGTCTCAATACAAAGAACCAACTATGTCACATTATTTTTCCTTTTCCCCAAAATCTGAACTAAGGTGCCAGATGAAAATCCTGAAAAACATCATTCCCACTTCCAGCATGCCAACTGTGAAGTTTGTACCAATACTGAGGAGCTGGTCTATAATAGCCAGATGCAATGTATATGTATTCTACATCTGCATGTTAACTATAGTGTGCAAATTCCTCCTGTCATAATTGCATTCCTTCTGTATCATTTACAACCTTTTGCAGTTCTCTCCCACTGCTACCATCTCGGCATTTGTTTCCTGTCTTAGAGTGATTGAGTCATACAGTGCGACCAATCCATTTCGACCATGTTCCCAAACTAAGCTTGTCCCACCTGCCTGCACTTGGCCCATATCCCTCCAAACCTTTCCCTTTCATGTATTCATCCAAACATCTTTTAAATGTTGTATTTGTACCCATATTCACGGTTACCTCTGGAAATTTGTCCCACACATGAACTACTCTGTATATAAAAAAGTCGCCCCTCATATTTTTTAAATCTTTCTCCTCTCACCTTAAAAATATGTCCACTAGTCTTGAAATCCCCACCCTAGGGAAAATACACCTGACATTCACTTTATCTATATCTGCCATGACTTTATAAACCTCTATAAGGTCACCCCCTCAATCTCTACGTTCCAGTGAAAGAAGTCCCAGTCTATCCAGCCTCTCCTTATAACTCAAACCCTCCATTCCCAGCAACATCTGTGTTGATATTTTTAATGATTTAATGATTTGTGAGTGCGTATACCCCTAAATCTCTCTCCTTGCAGCTCCTATCTCATTTACATTATTTTCAATGAATAGATGAGTTCTTCTCAGAGGTATATGGGCTAGCCTTTTCCCAGCACTCAGAGCTCTTTAATACCTGCCAACAAGACCACTTTCAAGCATAAGCCTTGAGTATAAACGTCAGCGGGTAATCTTACTGGGGTTGGTGTGGGGGTGATCACGATTTTACTAAATCCTCTTTGATATGAATCTTCCTTCTGGATTCACAGGATAAGGATCAAGGGTGGAAACCTGGATGGGGGCTCATTTTCATCCATTCCATTCCCCAACCCCCACAGAAGAAAGAAAACAATGGGGCCTTAAATCTAAGAATCAGAAGCTTCAGCATACCTGGCACAGTCATCCATTAACAGGTCTGCCTTTGACACCAACCTATTCTTTAAGCCCTCTTCCACTACTTTGACTGTGTAACAAGTCTAAAGAGCTTGAATCATTCAGTTGCTTGTCTGACTCTCCCCCATTTCCTTGCCTACTAAACCAAACCAATCTTACCTGTACCTAAGATGACGCCTCAAATGGCGACATTTGACACCTTTCACTGTACTCCTGTACTTTTGTACTTGAGTACACGTGACAATAAAATCAAAACAATCAAAATCAAACCTTCCAATCCTCGTCCCACCACCTCTGAAAGCCCAATGCTCCCTAGTTTCTTTCCATCTACCCCTTTCCCCTCTTTGAGCACATCCCACCACAAGACTGACTCTTCCTCAAGGAAAGCGTTTCTGATTGGGATCATGTTGGAGGCGGTGAAAAGATAACATGTCTCTGTCGGATGTGGTGTCTGGTTTGATGGAAGACTGGAACAAGGTCGAATGTTTCACTGTAGAGGTTGGACACAGCAGAAACTGCATGGAAAGTAGGATGGTCGCCATTGAAGATCTTGTCTGCAGTGTAAAAAGGAGCACTTGTCTAAGGGACGAGGAGGATCGTTTGGAAGTTCCTGAGTTGGAGATGGCATAATCACGGCACTTAATGATAGACATGGATAAGCCAGAGAGAAAGCAATCCTCCTTGGAAATGGGGAGGTAAGAGATATAATCAGGCAACTGTTGGGAATTGGCTGGTTTGTTATAGATATTAAATGGAATGAACATTGTTGAATTTAAAAAGAGAGAAGATTTCACTAAAAGAAGGGAGAGTTAGAGAAGGACAATCTAAAGGTAAGAGGTGGCGAGAATGAGGCAATCGGTTAAATCTCTTGCTTGAGGGCGAGAGCAAAAAGCAACATTAGAACTGAAGATCCCATTTGTTTTATTTTTGAGACATATTTACTTTCTCCTCTATCAAATTTCTCTCCGTTTTCCTTAAGCCTTTCCATGACCTCTGTCAAGTGGAATTTCTGAAAATGAATATCATTGATATTTGCTCTTTTGAACAGCACACCCAAATCTAAACTGTCCCCAGCAGAGGCACATGCATTTTCCAGTTAGGGACCTCTAATAATGATAATTAATAACAGTGCTGGTTAGTTTTCCCCTTATGTAACCCACAGCAGCTCAAGCCCACTAACAAAAGTGAACCGAGGATCAATCCTGGGATCTTGCTGGTCAGTACTGATCAGTTTCACACATCAACTGAGCCACAAGCTACTCCTTGGCATTTTTAAAAGATGCCCTTAATTTTAAGTTCAGAAATGACGTTCCTTCCCTTTACTCAGTTTTATGCTCCTTCACATATATAAAAACCCGGCAGCTAGACAGTTTACATGGGTTATATTTTCACTATATAAATATTTAAGAGATTTATGACAATAAAGATCTTACTTTCATTAAGCTGTCTGCTGGTTCTAACACATTCCAAAATCATTTCTCGATAACGTGCTGGGTTTTCCCTCAGCATCTCTACAGCTTCCACATTGACTGCATTTTCCAGGACTGGATTGGACAACATCACCTAGTTGGAGATTGGAGGACACGCCGAATCAACTTTCCATGATTAAAGAGTCAAAAACAGTCAAATTCAAATAAACAGCAGGATGGGACCAAGTGGTGAATTAACTGATCTGTCATCATCCTACCTCCTCTGGCTTTCAGGTTTGAACCTAAACTAAATTGACAGGGTAAAATTCACCTTTCAATTCTGGCTGTTATTGGGCCATGATCATGGACTATTTAATGGAAGTATTGTAAAATCATACACCGTCACCATCCAATCGATTGTCTATTGGCAAGAAAACAAGGAAATAAATCAAAAAGGCGAGCCAAGTTCAGACACTGGAAGTGATGAACAAACAGCTTTCTTCCAGTGACAAGGAAAAGAGAAACGGAGGGTAGAAACAGAGGAGACAAAATTGATTGGATGATTAACTTTGATACGTGGAGTGAGGGAGGCAGAAGAAACAAGATGTGCCGATGTCCCTACTAAGGCTATTGCAAAAAGCAAAGAACTTAAGAAGGGTGGGGGAAGAGATGGAAGCAGCAGAAGGGGTGAAGGGACAAGGAGTCTGAAGGAGTGAAGAGGGGACTGCAAGGTGAATGATAGAAGAGAAGAGGCTGCAGAATGTTTGGGCGGTAAGGAGGGTGCTGGAGGTGGGGAAGGAAGGTGGTTGCTGCAAGAGAGGTGGGTGATAATTATTGAGAACATTAATGAATTCTTCTCATTCTCCTCCAGTCCAAGTCCAGAAATGTCAAAGGTCAACACAAATGCAGAAGGTACATGACTGCATCATGTTGGCTCAATGGTTAGCACTGCTGCCTCACAGTGCCAGGGACCCGGGTTCAATTCCACCCTCGGGCAACTGTCTGTGTGGAGTTTGTATGTTCTCCCCATGTCCACATAGGTTTCCTCCCACAGTCCAAAGATGTGGAGGTTAGGTGGATAGGCCATGCTAAATTGCCCCGTAGTGACCAGCGATGTGCAGGTTAGGTGGGTAAGACATAGGTGAGGCAGGGTTGCAGGGATAGGGTCTGGGTCTGGGTGGGATGCTCTTCAGAGGCTTGGTGCAGACTCAATGGGTCAAAAGGCTTCTCCCTGCACTAAAGGGATTCTATGATTCTCGTCTACACCTCCAGCTCCTTCTGTGTAACAAATAATTAAAAAGAAAAAGAGGCTTTTGAAAAAACCTCAAGAATATCCTTCAAAATATTAATTTATCCTGTGGGAGCTGTCCCTACATCACAATCACAGAGCAATCGAGGAACCAAGCAACTGTTGCAGCTACAGCAAAGCTTAAGGCAGCTGAAGGGTCATCACCTTCACCAAATTCCTCCTCATTCATATTAGTCCCCAAATGTCCCAGCACCGGGAAGTGAGTGAGTGAGTCAGCTTGTGCCAGTTGTGAAAGAACATGACAGGACATTAGCTAGTAGGATGTAGGAAAGATTAGAGATTTGTTTAATATAATTCGAGGTCAAGAAATGTGCTGTGACAGATTTTGAAAGTACAAATAAAGGAAAGGAAGTACAGACCTCGATCTAAGAGACATTAAATAGAGTACAGGAGAAAGTAGGAAAATGTAAGTGTAAATGTGTGAGCACAAGAGTCAGAGAGAGAACAAACTAGCAGTAGGGAGTGTGTGTGTGAGAGAGACAGAGTCAGTGTGGGTGTCAGAGAGTGAGTGTGAGAGCGTGTGTGTGAAAGACAAAGAGAAGGAGAGACACAGAACACTTGAGATGGAGAATGTGTGTCAGAGAGGTAGGGAGAGAATGTGGGTGAGAGGGAGAAAGAGTATGTGTGAGAGACAGAATGTGTGCATGTGTGTTAGAGAGAGAGAGTGAGAGAGAGTGCCTGTGAGAGAGCTAGAGAGAGAATGTGTGAGATAGAGAGAGTGTATATGTGTCTTTAATCTTCCAAACTTGTGATCTCTATTGTAATAAAACAAAATACTGCAGATACTAGAAATCTGAAACTGAAACAAAAACAAAAATTGCTGGAGAAACTTGGCAGTATCTGCAAAAGGAAAGCAGAGTTTACCTTTCAGGTGCAGTGACCCTCAGGTTAAACCACCACCAATTGTTTCTCTAATGAGAGAGTAACCCTAACTACCCGGCATGACAAGGGCAGCAGATGCCTGGGAACACCACAGCCTGCAAATGCTGCTCCACGTCACACACCATCCTGGCTTGGATCTGTCTCACCATTCCTTCACAGTCACTGGAGCAAAATAGCACAGTGGGTGTGCTTTTACCCTGAGTACTATGCTGGTTGAAGAAGGCAGCTCACCACTATCTTCTCAAGAGCCATTATGGATAGGCAGTAAATGCTGCCGTAGCCACTGATGTCCACGTTCTATGAAAGATTAAAATAAGGGATTGATTATTATTGTCAGGAGAAACTGCGACAGAAGTGAGAATAGAAAATAGGACTGAAAAAAAATAAGACTCATGCAATTATTTGCCTTATCCCAAACTCAAAATAATTCACTGCACTAACCAAGTAGGACCTGATTACGAAATTCTCCAATATTGTAGAAAGGCGTGAGCAAGGCATGAGGAAACGGACAAAGTGGATACACATTTCAAGGTGCTGTCACTGGTATGTTTTGTGCCGTAAAATTTAATTTGCAGTCAATGGCTCCCTCTGCTGGAAAGACGACCTATTACTTTCCAAATAAATGTCACCAGAGGAACAAGGTAAAATACATAATAAAAACCGAATGAACTGCGGATGCTGTTAACCAGGAACAAAAACTAAGTTGCTGAAAAAGCTCAGCATCTGTGAAGGAAAATTCAGAGTTAACGTTTCGGGTCTGGTGACCCTTCCTCAGGATGCTGCCAGACCTGCTGAGTTTTTCTAGCAACTTTGTTTTTGTTGTTGTGTTGTTGAAGGTGAAATACATTCTTTACAGGCAGTAAACTCGAAATTTCATAAAACGACAAAAGTGAAACTCCAGCTCTGGATACATTTTAATAATGAGTATATTTCATATAATCTTAATTCATATAGCAGATGAAAAGGTGTAGTAGTCAGCCACCATGTTCTACCCTTCAGTCTGGATATGAGAAACAGGCAATCATCATTGTGCCCTCAATGTGATTTATCCAGCTTACCTCATGCTCATATATCGAAAGCCCAACTAAATACAAATACTAGGCAAATTATGAATGTGTAGAATGTCATTAAATAACTTAAAAAATGGTTAGGTTTTACTTTAAACTTTGTTTCTGTTTTAACCTTAAATTTGAATTGACCCTTTTCCTATTTTGTGTAAAGATATTTTGTATTTTCTTTCTTCCACATATTTTCAGAAACACAAGTGTTACAGCACAGGAAGAGGCCATTTGGCCCATTGTGCAACATTGGCTTGTTAAATGATCATCATTACCTGGTGCTGTGTTCTGCTCTTTCCCCATAGCCTTGAACCTTATTTTTATCCAAATAAACACCCATATTCTAACAATTTGATAAGTGAAAAACTTTTCCACACGTCACACTTGCTTATTTTGCAGATCACTTTAACTCTGTGCCATCCTGTTCTTGTTTCTCTTACAAGTGGGTACAGTTTCTCCCTATCTACTCTATCGAGCCCACTCATGATTTTGGAAACCACCAAGTGATCTCCTCTCAGTTTTCTTCTCCGCAAGGAGAACAGTTCCAACTTCTTCAATCTATCCTCATTTCTGAAGATCCTCATCCTGAAGCCATTCTTACAAAGTGCCTCTGCACTCTCTCCAATGTGTTCACATCCTTCCTATAATGTGACATCCAGGAATGTATTCAATACTCCAGATGAGGTCTATCAAGTGTCTTATACAAGTTCAACATCGCGTCCTTGCTTCTATATTCTATGTTCCTATTAATAAAGCTGAAGATACTGTGTACTTACCATTCTTTCTACCTATCCTGCCAATTGCAATGATTTGTGTATATATACACCCAGGTCCCTCTGCTATTGCACCCCACTTAGAAGTGCACCCCTATTTTAGAATGTCTTTCAATGTTTGTCCTACCAAAATTCATCACTTCACACTTCTCTATATTGAAACACATCTGCAGTATCTGCTCACTTCATCAACTTATCTACATAAGTTGCAGACCTCTGCACTGTCTTCCTCTCAGTTTACAAATCTTTGAAGCTTTGTGTCATCTATGAACTTCAAAATTGCCCCCTGCACACCAAGATCCAAATCATTAATATATATCAGGAAAAGCCAGGGTCCCAACATCGACCCATGGATAATTGCACTACTAAACCTTGCTCCAGCCAAAAAAATATCCATTGATTCATCTGTTACCTATCACTCAGCCAACTTTATATCTCTGATGTTAGTATTCTTTTTATACCGTAACCTATAACTTTCCTCACAAGTCTGTTCTGTGGCACTGTATCAAGCGTCTTCTGAAAGTCCATGTATACCAGGCCAACAGCATTACCATCATTGTGCCTGTTACTTCTTCAAATAACTCCAGCAAGTTAGTTAAAGATGACCATTACCTTTAGAAATTCATGTTGAGTCTTCCTAATCAACCCACCTTTATCCATGTAACTAACTGTATCCTGAATAATTGCCTCTACGAGCTTCCCCACCACCGGAATCGCTGAGATTATCCTTACAAACTTTCTTAACAGAACATTTGCAATTTTCCACTCTTCCATCACCTTGCCCGAGTGTAGGAAAGACTGAAGGATTGTGTCCGGTGCCCCTGTAATTTCCACTCTCACTTTCTTCAAAATCATTGAATGCATTGCATCTGGTTCCAGTTCCATGTCAACTTTGAGTAGCAATAGTCTATCTGACACTTTGGCCCAAACAATTTTGAACCATTTTAGTGACTGAGCTCCCTCCTTTGTCACCATGGCCTGGGTAACATCTCACTCTTTGATAAAGACAGATGCAAATTATTTGTTTAACACCTCAGCCATGACCCCTGCCTCCAGGTATAAAACCCCCTGTGAATCCCTAATCAACCCTGCTGCTACTTTTACTATTCATTTACTATTTATACAGTCATAGAAAACTTTGGGCGATCTCTTTATGTTGCCTGTCAGTCTTTTCTCATAATTCCTCTTTGTCTCTCTTATTTGCTTTCTCACTTGCCCTCTGAAAATTTGATATTCCTCTTGGTTCTGTTTATTTTATATTGACACTTGTCCTAAGCACATTTTCTCTTCTTTATCTTAATTTCTACCTCCTTTGTCATCCAGGGAGCTTTGGATTGGCTTGTTCTATCTTTCCCATTTGAGCAAATATACCTTGACCAGACCCAACCATCTCCTCTTTGAATGTAGCCCAATATTCAGTGAATGTTTTTCTTGCCAACTTCCTGTTCCAGTCACACATGCCCAGCTCTGTTCTTGCCCCCATTGAGGTCTGTTCTCCACCAGTTGATTTTTCTCAATCTGGATTGTTGCACATCGTTCTGTCCCATCATCCTGAACCTTATAATACAATGATCACTGTCTCCGAAATGTTCCCGAACTGAACCTTATCCACTTGACCCAGCTCATTTCTGAGAACCAGGTCCAACAGTGCACCCTTTCTTGTTGAACTTGAAACATCCTGCTCTTGGAAGCTCTCCTGAATGCAATCCAGGAGCACTTGTCCCTCACTTCACTGTACAGTATGAGTACCCTGGTGTACATTTGAGTAATTGAAGTCCTCCATTACAACTATCCTATAATGTTGGCATCCCTCTGTAATTTCCATGCAGATTTGTTCTTACACATCCGTTCCACTAGTTGATTGGAACACTACATCTAGGAATGTAATTGTACCCTTTTTGTTCCCTAGATCTGGTCAAATTGATTCCGTGCCTTGGACCCTCTGTTTCTCCAGCACTGCAATTAATTTCTTAAGCAATTCTGCCGCTTCTCCTCCTTTCCTTCCTTTTCTGAATACCTTATAATCTGCAATCTATGCTGTAACTCTCCAATGTTACTCTCATATATGTTCACATACATACAAAGTAACTCTGATTTAGACTTCAATACTTTCTCCTTTACATTGACTTCCTTGATACCTCTGCCAAGTGCCATAGGGTAGCTATCAGGAACATGGATGTTAAATTGCTGGCCTTAACAGCAGACTGAGGCAAACTGCAGCACCCGACTTTCACCCTCTTTGATTTAATAAAGTTCTGGGAATTATATCTGGGAATTGTATCTTGGATTGTCTCACTCACTGAGACATTAGCAGTAGCTCCGCTCATTGCTTAGAGCAAAATGTTAACATTCTCTATTGTGACTATGTAACATTATGTGCAATATGTATTTCAGAAGGAATTAGTTACACTTGGCTACCTTAGAAAAATGGATGTTTGAGCTGGCAGAGTGGTGTAAATGTCATTGGAGTAATCCAGAGACTGACTGTGGAAGGCATCATAACAGGGGTAAATTCTTTGCTCAGCCAAAGCCCAGAAAGGGAAGCTCAGATGATTATTCACCTCCCTAATTAATGAGCATTGAAAGTATTTATATCCTCTAGTACTGTCAAACTGTGATCAACCCTGATCAGACGGAATCTGGGGCCTTCTGGTATCTAATATTCATCAGCACAGGAAGGAGGTTGTAGGGAAAACACTACTGTTCCATCCCCAGCTGTTTACTGCAATGTCCCACCTGACTGTCTCCTTTCCCTCTAACCTACATAAGTAGGAATCACAGGAGGGTGCTGGCATACTTAGCATCACTAACATGAATAGATCACTTTCACTCAGTGACAACTTGCATTTATTATTTTCAATTGAATATCAAAGTTCCTCACATTACCTATCACAGGTTAATTTTTCTAGCAGAATTACTGTATCCCAGACAAGTTGAGTAATGATTGGAAAGTTGTAAATTTTTGCTGCTTTTGGTGTAAGTGTTGAATCCTGTAATTGACAGTGAGTTTCCAATTTGTCCTCTCAGGCAGTGGAATTGGAATGACACAACTTTTCAAGATTTTTTCTGACTTTCTCTTGTGCATGAAAGCATGGCTACACAGCTACAGAATACAATGGTGTCATGCAGTTTCTACATCCAGTCAAAGTTCTTTTCTTATCTGGCATGTACAATTGGGTTTACTCGATTGTCATGATTAATGGCCCCATAATAATGTCAAGTTCTTTTTCTGACAGACATTGAATAGCATCCTTTCATCCAGTACAGTTTGTTCTTGGCCTACAGCTATACAAGGAGAGCTTTCCATGTTTGTTTCTTCCTAGTTATATGTTGTCCTTTTAAATTTCATTTTACAGTCTTCATGCATCCAACTGCACAATGGGTTAGTATCAGTACTGTCTGATTTCTACTGTCTGATTTTCATCTTGTCTTTATAGTTACCAAGCTCGCTATAGCATCAGAAGCTTTAGCTCAGACACAGATCTTTTGGAAATATTATCTTGCCTATTTTATAGAAAAATGAACTTTGTCAGATGAATGTTTCACTGTCTCTTGTTTCTTGAGTAAGTGGATGAGTTTTGATATCAGTTTTTTTTCAAGAAGTGTGGTTTCTTGAATTAATTTTGGAATTATTTTACTAGAAGTGGAGATTTCTCTGATGCTGCTTTGTCTTTTCTTCATTCCAAAGGCTGGCATATCTGTTTCGGATTTTGATTACAAGTTAGTTCTTCATGTTAATTATTTATCCTTATTCAATCTATTCAAGCACGAGTTTCTTCCCAGAACTCATCTACTTGTTCCTGGAGCCTTTAAAACTATGTCTGCTGTCCTAACTCTACGATTTTATTGAAATCGTATGAAGTGAATTTCAGGATTCAGCATTCCTGACCCTGTTTTTCTCCCATTTTTCCAGACCAAGATATAATCCAGCTAAGATTTCTTATATTTTGGAATTTATATCTCCAAAATCTCTCCCTGTTCTTTTCATGTTATTATTTGTAGATCAGAGATTGATTTCCATGGTGCAATCAAGAAATAATTCTCTATTGGCATCATAAAATGAGCAATGAACTATTTCTTCACTCAGCCTTGCGTTCATATCACATTCAGTAATCAGGGAGTTACGGGATGGAATGGACTTCAAGTATTTTATATAATTCTTCATAAAACTTCATACTTTTGCACCTGTGACTTGGTTTGTTTGGGCCATGCCAGGTTAATGTGATGACAAATGGGTCCAAGAATGCTGCAACCAATACTCTACTGTCAATTGCATCTAAAGGTTCAATATATTTCACAGCATGTGGGATGATAAGGAATCCCGTGGGCAATTTCTTTTGTTGTTAAAATCCACACATCAAGAAGATATCATTTCTTCACTTTCAAGATCGATCCTTCTTGTGATACAGGCGATGCTCCTTGATACAGACATCCTCAAATACGTCATCACTTCTACTAATTTCTTTTTTTGGAAACACGTGCATTTAAATCGTTCATGCTAATTGTAGACTAACTTCTTGAGCATAAGGCTGATTATTGATTTCAGGGACACCCACATCCCATGAACAATTAAAAGAAAATCATGCTGTGATCTCATCAGTTCTGATCAAAATATGGCAGCAAGTTTTGAACATTCTCTGGACTGGAGTATCCTTCTACAAGGCAGCGTCGCAATAAATTGGCGCTGCATCCTGTCCGGTGCTTTAGCATTCTTCCTCAATGACCTGAGGCAATCAGGAATGAGTATCTGGTTCAGTCTTGAGTTGGCAACCCACAGCAATTATGAAATGAAGATGGGAACTGTGCTAGGGAATTGTGAGGTGAGGAAACAGACTGATGTGGTACAGACAAGAACATTGCGGGCCAAGGCAAAAGAGCTGTTTAGCGAGCCAACACTGACACTTCACCGGACGCACACTGACGATGTTACCTAGCAGGGTGACGAAACATTTACAATCAAACACACCAGCCTCAGTGAGTAAGTCCACAACCTCATAGTGGAATCTTGACAACTCCATTGAATAAATGAACAAATGTGATTAATCAACTTTTTCAGCATTGCACACAGTGAAAAGCTCCTAGGAATGAGGTTTATTCTCTGACTGAAAGTGCAGACAGTGGCAAAGGTAACAGGACATACAGGCACCATTTGGGTGCGCTATGTCGGGGTCTGGCCAAAGATGGCCTGACATGTTAATCTGCGCACAATCTGACAAAGTGCTTTCTTCAGCATTGGCCTGTGTGAATCTTGTCCCTCTCCATAGAGCTCTCTGGTTGCACAACAATTAATTCTTAACTTAAAGTTAACTCCAAATTGAAACTTAACTCCAAAAATGGGTGGGTTGGAATTAGATCAGAGGTTAAAATTTGAAATATCTGAAACAGGAACCCAACCCACCCACAGACTGTTCGTAGTTGGGAAAACTGCAAAACCAGCAGTAAAGATATGCTGTAGTTTTGTTCAGGAAACCTAGACTTCCTGGTTTTGTGACCTCAAAGCAGCCCTCACACGGAGCAGACCTTCGAAGCTAACATCTGAGCCAATGTATAATTGGTCCCCACTAGAGATCCAGAAGGTCTCACTGCCTTTCTGTGTTAGACAGCAGCCGCAGACCTCTGATTAACCTCCCAGAGTCAAAAGCCCACCCACAGTCCTTAATTACATAGAGAACCTATCTCACTGTCAATTGAGGGTCACCCAAAATGTTCCAATTAGTGACTGTTCCCTTTGCCTGAAGGAGGTTCCAGGACACAGGAACAGTTCAACCTCTGATTTCTTCATGATTCGTGGGAAAACACAGCCTATTGTGTTAATGATAAAGCCTGAAACTAGCGACATTGGACTTTGATCTCTAGTCTATGTCTACTGATCTCAAACATCCATCTAGCTACTATAATTGATCTCAGTATCCCACTGCCCACAATACTGACTCTGGATCACATTACTGTTCTTGGCATCAGGTCAAACATGCAATCAACAAAGCTAAGCGATTCTACAAACAATGGATCAGATCTAAGCACTGCTGTCCTGCCAAATCTACTCATGAAGGGAGGTGGATGATGAACTGAACCCACTGAACTAAGAGGTTCCACAAATATACCTGTCCTCAATGAAAGGGGAGGGCTATTATTCACTGCAAAAGACAAAGTCAATGCACTCGCATCCATCTTCAGTCAGAACTGTGAACGGATAATCCATCTTGGCCTCCTCCTGAGGTCATCAGCATCACAGATGGATGTTTTCATCTAATTTGATTCACTTCACGTAATATCAAGAGCCAGCTAGTGATACTGCAAATACTGTGAGCCCTGACAACATACTGGTAATGGTACTAAAGACTTATGCTCCACAACTTGCTGTGCTCCTAGCCAAGCTGTTCCAGTACAGCTACAACACTGGCATCTATCCAAAAATGTACTGAACATGAAAAGTAGGTCAAATCCAACCCAACTAATTACCAGCCGACTAGTCTATTCTCAACTGGCAGCAAAGTGATGGAAGGGGTTGTTGACAGCACTTGTGTTCAGCATTAACTTATTCCCCAATGCTCTATTTGGGTTCCATCAGGGCCACTCAATTTCAGATATCATTACAACTTTGGTGCAAACATGGGCTGAAAGAGCTGAAAATATGGAGGTGAGAAGAGAGTGACTGTCCTTGACATCAAAGCAGCTTTGACTGAGTAGGACATCAAGGAGCCCTAGCAAAGCTGGAATCAATGGGAATTGGTGAGGGGAAGCTCTCCACTGGTTGGCATCATACCCAGATCAGAGGAAGATGATTGTGCAGGACATCTCTGCAGGAACTCCTCAGGGTAGTGTCCTAGGTCCAACCATCTTCAGCTGCTTCACCAATGACATTCTCTCTATCATGAGGCTATGAGAAGTTTACACAATCCTCAGTATCATTAGCCACACCTCAGAAAAAGAAGCAGGTTGCGTTCATGTGCAGCAAGACAACATTCAAGCTTAGAATGATAAATGGCAAGTGACATTTGACAATGCTTTACGTGATGCTTCCTTTAAGAACTAACCAGGACATGCTCCAGAGTTAATAAAGAGCAGCAGATATTCTCTAGAGGAAACATTTATATTAATTCTCAAATACAGGGAAAAAGTGGTAATGACAGGACATGTTGTACATCGCATACCCAAATATTCTGAAATTTAGAGGGAGAGGATTGGAGATCAAGGGGTGAATGCCAATATATGTGTTGACCATGAAGTACAGGAAAAGGCAATCTCATCCAGGAACTGTCTTCCCACAAATAGTTTTCCAGGTGGTATAACAGCCAAAAAAGTCAGATAATTCGAGAAAGACCACGATAGAAAGAAGAGCAGGGAAATTTGCAGGCAAACACAAAAATTGATTAAATATCCAAGGGGAAGGACAAGAGGTGAGAGACATGGATTAGCAAAAAGGACACCAAGCAAACATATTTCAGGTTTGAGTAATGATTCAGGAGATACATTCAGGAGAAGGAAATGATTACAAACTGTGGAAAGAAGCTTTGGCAGGCAGTCTGACAGAAGTAGTCTAGAGAGACCTCATGTGATCAAAAGGAGTTTGTAGCCACCAACAGATTAGAAGATAGAGTAATGAGAGTGGTTAAATGACGAGAATTAAATAATTGGAAAGAAATTAGGGTATGTTCAGAAGTTGCAGATGGAGGTCAAACTGCTTTATCATATAGATGGATCTGTACAGAACAAGTCTTATCAGATGGGACCTATAACATTGGTCGCCAGAGATTTTGAGAAATGCTTTGGCAATTAGAAAGATCACAGGAGACTCATCTATAATGGGGAAAGTGACTTTGGAAATGGTTGTGGTCACTGTAGGTACACATTCATAGGGGTGTAAGTCCAAAGATATATGAGCAGCTTTCCAGTAGGGTAACCTGCTTCAGAGAGAAGCATTTCCCCAGCCTCCACAGGAAGCACCCATTATTGAACAGAAATACTGGAAGTTAAATAAATGTGTTTGTGAATTAAATCATGCTTCCCTGGTTGATTACATTACAGCAAAGGTAATTCTGTCAAGGTTAGGCTATGCACTAACTCAAGTTAGATTCTGCAATGTATCATGATCCCAGCTCATGTTGCTACTGGACTGGTCATAGCCCAGACTGAAATCTGGCTTGTTAGATCATTTTTAAAAAAAATTAATGTGGCGGTCTATCACCAAAAGCACAAATTGCTTCAGATTTGGTTTTAACAATAAAATAGAAGTTTATTATATAAAAAAAGTGAAGATAACATTAAACAATCTAAATAAGTCATTAAATGTGAAAGATTTTAAAATGAATGGCAAAATAAAATCCCATCTACTCTCAACACCATCACTTTACATTACTTAAATATGAGGGAGCAAGTTTCCTTTTCTATCACTTCTGTAGGTTTGATTAACTGTATCATTTAATTCCCTGTTTTGAGCACTTGAGATTTTTCTTTGATTATTTACACAACCAAGCTTAAACAGTTTTAGCTTCAAATAACGCCTTCAGGGCCCTAACCAAACACTTCTGGTTTGGAATTTTCAAACTAAAACCCTTACACTTATTTCCTAATTGTTCCAAACTAACTTCTTTCTCCAAGTGAAACTGTTCTTACCTCTAACCCTGTTGAGGTCTTCTGCTAACTGAATTAAAAGCTTTCTTATCTATGGCTTTTTCTTGAATCAATTCGTGATTCTTCTAAACCAAAAGCAAGCTAATGCCTTTCAATGTTTGCTGCTTCTGATTGTAAAACTTACAAAATAACCAAATTCACATCCTGTTAATCCGGCTTCTGGCACTGTTTAAATATGTTAATTTGGTGATGGAGCAGGTTGAGTCAGATGGAATTTTACAGTAACAATCTTACTTGGATTGTGTCAGTCCCATTATAATTGGTCATTCCAAGTCTACACAAAAAGATATGGCTGCATAGGAAGATGAAATGGAATATCTATGGAGTCTTGTGGGTCAGGTAAATTGTTTAGGTCTGATTCGATGCAAGCTTTCATGTGTTAGCATTTAGTCTAGTGATGAGAAATCTGAAGGTTGAGGTCATCTTGAAGGTGAACAAACATTTAAAAAATGAAAGAGAGTGAAGTGCAGAATGAAATTCCCAGATTTGGGTGAACCCAAGAACTGCAATTGTTTAGTCCAGCGTTGCCCCACATGCCAACTTTGATGATGTGTTCATAATATTCCACATGGGAGAAAATGGGAATAGTTGCTTTTTGGCTTAGGAAGTTAAAAAATGCCAGGAGGGTAGCACACCTCTCTCGAAGCAGTAGATATGGCTGTCTATTTTTCTAACACCTTGGAAGAAGAATAAAATGGAAAGGGGACTGAAAGGACAATACTCATTGAATACTAAACAGATAATGGATCTGTTTGGAATAGTGTATATCCTACAAAGTGTGTAAATGAGAAAAGACCAAGAACTGATATAGAAAGTCTAAAGCAAATGTAAGAGAGAAAAGAAATATCTAAACTAAGATGAGTAAATACAAGTAATCAATCATTGTATTGTCTTACAAGAAGGAATGCCTTGAATAAAAGGTTGTTGTGGCATCCTTCTTCAGCAATCTCAATACAAACTTTGAGAAGGGGAAATTTATTTTTAAATCTGTAGCTTTTCCTGTAAATATGTCTTTGTTAAGTTTTAAGAATGAACCAGGATCTGCTCCAGAGTTACAGAGCAGCTGATGCTCATTGGAACATATATTGAAGGGACGTATTTCCTCTTTCCTCTATTTTGATTTAGCCCCCTCTTTCTCTCTGTAACCTTTGATGGTTTGCATTGCCCTTCACAGGCTTCGCACATAAATTATTTAATTGGAAACATGAATGATTTATTGGTCATGGTTAAAAGATGGAAAAAAATACTGTGGGTGATTTAGTGATGGGGAAAAAGAAAACATTCAGTTGTGTAAGAACACTTCTGGATATAAGAAAAGGACTGTTTTTCAAAAAGCTCTTGTGGTACAGTATTAGTGTGCCTCTGAGTTAGGAGGCCTGGGTTCAAGTCCTACCTGTCCGGAAGTGTGTCATAACATCTGAACAGGCTGATTAAAAATATCTAAATCAACATAAAAAGCTGGTTTGTTGGTCGATGAGTATGATTTTTGCTTTGATTCAAGTCATATCTGCTCTGGGAGTGTGTAATAACTTCCTGGAACAGGTTGATTAGAAAACATGAAAAAAGGTTGTATTTTGACCCGAGGTAAGGAACAGACTGGAGTTGGCATTGAATTATGAACTGCAAATAAACAGTTGAGGAAGACAGACCAAATCCTGCTTCTTGCTTTGTTGATTGGATAGCTAGCAATATAACAACTATCACACCACAGAAGTGCCAGGCAATAAACTTCTCAAACAACAACCCCTTGAAATCTGGGGGCAGGGGTTTACTATAGACCAGAAACTGAACTGGACGAGCCATATAAACCTTGTGGCTACAGGAGCAGGTGAAAAGCTCAGAAAAGTACAACAAATAATTCACTTTCTGTTTCCCCAATGCCTCTCTACAAGATGCAAGTAGAGAGTGTGATGGAAAACTCTCCAGTTAGCTGGATGGGTGCAGCTCCAACAACATTTAGGAAGCTCGAAACCATCCAGGGCAAAGCAGCCCACTTGACTGGCTTCCTATCACCCATTTACAACATTAACTCCCTCCACCACTGGCACACATGACCCCAATGTAAACCATCTGCTTAATGCATTACATTAATTTATCAAGGTTCTTTCAAATAGCACCATCCAAACCCATGACCTCTACTATCTAGAGGAACAAGAGCCACCAAATTCCCCTTGAAGTCACACATGATCATGACTTGGACCTGTATTGTTTTTTTCAGTGTCACTGGATCAAAATCCTAGATCTCACTCCTTTACAGGAGTGAGGGTGTACTATATCCCAAAGACTGCAGTAGTTCAAGAGGGCAGCTCACCATCATCTTCATCAGCGGAATTGGGATGGGCAATAAAGCAATTAATGTGGCCCAGTCAGTGATGCCTACATGCTATTGATGAATGAAATAAAAGATGGGACAGTGAGTCATAGCCCCTGCTTTTGATCATTATCCAATAATTCCCCAGCTTTGAAATTCAAATAGAGAGGTTTCAACACCCACCCCCGTTCCATGCTATAAATATGCTTGTTCGGCCATTGAATGAGGTAAGGATCTGATTCAGTGACGATGTCCCTACCATCAAATAGCCTCTCACTGTGAAGGTTCACACACAGTGAATGCTCATAGAATCATACAGAACAGAAACAGACCCTTCCGTCCTACCAGTCCACACTGGCCTTGTTCTCAAACTAAACTAGTCCCACCCCACTTAACCACTCTCTTTAAAAAAAAAGTTGCTCATCATGTCCTTTTTAAATCTTTCTCCTCTCACCTTAAAAATATGCCCCCTGGTTTTGAACTCCCATGATTTTATAAACCACGATAAAGTCACCCCTCAACCTGCCTCACTCCAGTGAAAAAAGTCTCAGACTATCCAACCTATTGTTATAACTCAAACCCTCCATTCCCGGCAACATCCTGGTAAATCTTTTCTTAACCCTCTCCAGTTAAATAATATCCTTTCTAAAACAGAGCAACCAGAACTGCACAGAGTACTGCAGAAGAGGCGTCACCAAAGTCCTGTACAACCTCAACATGACATCTCAACTCCTATACTCAAAGGTCTGAGCAATGAAGGCAAACGTGTTAATCATCTTCTTAACTACCCTGTCTATCTTTGATGCAAATTTCAAAGAATTACGTACCTAAACCCCAAGATCTCTCTGTTCTACAACACTATCCAAGGCTCTACCATTAGTTATATATGTCCTGCCCATCTTTGTTTTACCAAAATGCAACACCTCGCATTTATCCAAATTAAACTCCATCTGCCACTCCTCAGCCCATTGATCCAACTGATCAAGATCTCTTTGTAATCTTAGACAACCTTTTTTTTTTACTGTCCACTATACCACCAATTTTGGTGTCATCTGCAAACTTACTAACCATGCCTCCTATATTCTCATCCACATCATTTATATAAATGACAAACAAATGTGAACCCAGTAACAATCTCTGTGGAACACAGCTAGTCACAGGCCTCCAGTCTTAAAAATAACTCTCCGCCGCCACCACCTGTCTCCTGCCGTTAAGCCAATTTTGTATCCACTTGGCAAGCTCACCTTGAATCCCATTTGAGCTAACTTCACTAATTAGTGTACCATGCAGAACCTCATCAAAGGCTTTAATAAAGTCCAAGTAAACAATATCTATCACTTTTCCTTCATCACTTTTTGGTTACTTCCTCAAAGAAACTCAATCAAATTTGCGAGACACAATTTCCCTCACACAAAACCATGCCGACTATCCCTAATCACTCCTTGCCTCTCCAATTGCATGTAAAACCTAACTTTCAGAATCATCTCCAAACAACTTACCACCATTGAGGTGAGACATACAGGTCTACAATTCTTAGTTTCTCCTTACAGCTTTTCTTAAATAAAGCCAGAACATCAGCCACCCTCCAGCCAACATGGAGACCAATGACACCAAAGATCATCATCCAGCAAGATATTGATGCATTCTGTTAGACAAGAGTGAGAAGTAGAAAATGGAGGAAGAAAATATTTAGCCTCCAATAATTTACGCAGGTCAAAGTGGTGAACATCTCTAGCTATTTAACTATGAGAGCATCACAGGTTCATCCAATCATGTCCCTCATCAGACACCACATACAGACCCTTTAGATGTTAGACTTTGGACCCCAAAAAATTTTCCCTCTTTAACACAAGGAGCTGAGATGAACTGTCTGACTTCAACCAGGCTTCAACCAGCATTGAGGAGGAATGAAAATAGAGACCTCTCTGGTCTACATGGCTCAATTCCATGCTGAGTGTTAACCAACTGAGTTGTCAGGCAGCAAACAAATCACTTCTATAAAAATGTCCTCCCACCTGAATGGTAAGCAGGATGGTCGTCAAGGAGAAGTCTTCTTTCCATTTCCTGGGATTATCAAGAAAGTCTATACATGGCTTGCCTGTGACTGTGTCCACTGTAAGCAAAGGATAAGCAGAAAAATAAGTAGATTGAATTGTCAAGCAACTGATGACATTTTTATTTAAATAAGGAGGACATGAAAAAAGTAGTAATAAAGAACAGGCCACATGGCAATTATATCCATAATGTTCCACATACTCCTAAACAAGTTATTCACTCATGCCCTCTACTGCACCAATTAATCTCCAAGAATGTTCTGAACATATACTGCGTGATCACAAATGGAGACAAAAACTCCAGAACAGGCATTTATTCTTGCATCTCCACAAAATTTTACTGTTCTCCGTGGATAATGCTCTCTATTCCTCACAGCAACACAGTCTCCATTGCATATCATGCAATACTGAATCACTTCAACTAGGTCTATAGCTTCCAATCCTAATAACAAAACAGATTATCTACCCAGTTTTATTTTTTAACAGTTAATGAACATAACTTCAATAAGACACTGTTGTTCCCAGGTAAACTCATTAAGAGAAGGTTTGCAGTTACTCACCATTGGGATGAAAAGGAATTGTATTGAAAGTAACAGTTGGAGGGATTGAGTTGTAATCTTCTGTATACTTCAAGGAAACCTGAAGGACAGCACCTTAGTAAGGTAAAAAACACAGGTTTTAGTCAATATAGAAATCCTGGCATACAGGAGCTCAAGAGCAGAGGTTTGAAGAACAAGATTGTAAGGCCATGGCTTCGTGGTCAGATATCACCTGAGCACAATCTTTTCTGTTCATGTTGGCCCATACGATTAACATAAAGGAACCCAGGTCCAGATTTACCATCATGTCCTTTAGGGAAACCTGCCATCTGCTAAAAGTGTGCAACTTTCTACAGATAAAGTGTTGTAAAGGGCACCTTTAACAGAATTCCCTAAATAGGCTAGTTACCAGGGGAGACATCACAGCCGTACACAGTGTGCTCACTTTCCATCAGGGGTCACAGAAATCAAGAACAATGTAACCATTGCAGCTAAGATTAATAAACAGTGCACATGAGGGTATCCCAAACTAACCAGTCCCTTGGGGAGTCATTGGGGAATATTTAAAGTCAATTAAACTTACAAAAGGAAAATTAATAGGCATTGAGTTCATTTTTAATTCAGCACATACAGTAAAAAAAGTTTCTTCTAATTTCACAGTGGCTCACTGGTTAACACTGCTGCCCCATAGCGCCAGGGACCCAGGTTCGATTCCACCCTCAGGCGACTGTCTGTGTGGAGTTTGCACATTTTCCCCGTGTCTGCGTGGATTTCCTCTGGATGCTCCATTTTCCTCCCACAGTCCAAAGATGTGCAGGCTAGGTGGATTGGCCATGCTAAATTGCCCGTAGTGTTCAGGAATGTGTAGATTAGGTGGGTGGGATGCTCTGAGGGTCAGTGTGGACTTGTTGGGCCAAAGGGCCTGTTTCCACACTGTAGGGATTGTATGATGATTCTATGATTCTTAATTTCTAATGCACACAGTAAACATTTCAACAATCTTTCCACTAGGATTACAAAACCCAGAATGCAAATCATTGTTGCAACCAGACAAAAAAAAAACAAAAGAACTGCAGATGCCGGAAATCTCAAAAAAAAACAGAAATTGCTGGAAAATCTCAGCAGGGTCTGGCAGCATCCATGGAGAGAAATCAGAGTTAACGTTTCGATACAGTTACCTTTCTTCAGAACTTCAGTTGAAAGAAAACTATCAGAAAAACAGGGAATTAAAAAAACCCACAAAATTAATCCTTTGTGCAGAATACAATAAAAACCGAAAATTCATTGTCAACCTTCCTTCCTTCAGGAAAGAATTTCCTTTACAATTTCAAGCCCATGTGTCACTCATTAAACTCTAGAAAGATGCTTTTTGAATTTACCATCTCATTTATCAATTATAAAACAAGAAAGAAAACAGAGGATGTGAAAAAGCTCAGATTTATTAGAATTGAAAACTCTGCACAGACAGGAAGAAATAGCAAGAAATTATGAACCAGCCAAAGATCTGAAACAGACGTCTAGGCTTTTATTGCAGACTTTTGGTTTAAATTAATAATTGACAACATCTGATGTTAAAAGAATCACAATTATTGCTTTCTACTATACATGATTTTTCAGAAATAATTTTTTTTTAAATTGTCTTTTAGATCACACTTACCTTCCCAGAGGGAATCTTTCAATCCCTGAACTGTGGCCACCCACTCTAACAGATCGTCCCTAACTGGGGACAAAGTAATGCCCTGCAGTTGTATAAAAGTATATTGTACTATTAAAGTGCCTGTGTGACTTTAAAGATACATATTCATTAGAAGCCCTCCTCCCACCTCTGGATTCCATGCAACATTCAGCAACCTAGTTCAGCAGTGAGCGAGGATATCCGGGCTTCCACAGTAAAATAATCTACCAATTCTGTGGCATGGTGGCTCAGTGGTTAGCATTAGTGCCTAACAGTGCCAGGAACCCAGTGCCAGGTTCAATTCCAGCCTGGGGTCACTGTCTGTATAGAGTTTGCATGTTCTCCCTGTGTTTGCGTGGGTTTCTGCTGGGTGCTCTGGGTTTCCTCCCACAGTCCAAAGATGAGCACGTTGGGTGGATTGGCCATGCTAAATTGCCCTGTGGTGACTAAAGATGTGCAGGCTAGGCAGATTAGCCTGAGGGGATAGGATGGGGACTGGGTTTGGAGGTTTGGTGCAGACTCAATGGGCCAAATGGCCTCTTTTCATACTGTAGGGAGTCTATGACTCTACCATCCTGGCTCACTTGAATAGATGCTGTTACCCACACCACTGTACCAGAGCATGAATCATTCTCTTCAGGAAAACAAAGTTAAACAGGCAGAAAAGAAGTGCACTTGTACACCTTGGAAATCCTATTTATCAGTTAAATATAAATTCCTGCTTATCAGATAAATTATTCAATACCACACCTACATTTTAAACATTTTGTCTCCAGTCCCTAATTGTAAAATATGGAAAAATGAACTTGCCGTCTGCACGGCAACAAATATTAGATTGCTTAAATTTCACATACAGAATGTTCACTGGTTTAAATTTCACTGAGATGGTCAAACAATTATTATTATTTTGCACAGACTGGCTCAACATTTTTACATTTACTTAAATACAAACAATTCAAAAATACCAACCACCACAAAATCAAACAATTCCCTCAACTCATTTGTCATCTAACCATGAAACACTGTGTGGCGAAGCCAGTCTCAGGGGATACAAAGTGTATGAGGTCTAATAATAGGGGGCAGAGGGAAGGGAAGATTTAAGAAATCAGGGAGGAGGAAGAAAAAGAACAAGGCAAACAGGAATACAAAGGCAACAGTGAAATAACATGATATAATATCGGTGAAACTGAAAGGTAGAGTAGGTAACAAAAATAATTTGAGACTGGAAATTAAACGGAAACAGTTATTGGGCGAGAAAAAGAGAGCATATATGTCTGTGATCAATGCTTCAAAAGTTCAAGTTGACCAAATATGGAAACCCAAAGCAGGAAAATGACAGATGAGATCAATCAGAAAGGGGTCAAATCACTTTGCTCTGACCCCAGATTTTGTGTCAAATTGAGGGAGAAACTGAGGAAAGGCAGTCTGTGTGAAAGTGCAGTATTTCCGGTCATACAAGGTCAATGAATATTGTAAACTATTCAGACTTACTTACAAAGAGTCTAGTTTCTTGAAGTTTAGCATATTCTCTTTCCAGTAATACGTATGCCTTGGATTGCATGGCCTTGCAGCAAAATGACTCATCAAATGAATAATCTCCTTAATCATGTCAGTATAAAATATGGCACTGTATATTTCCTCCACCTTTGTGGTGTCAAACAAACCAGAAAGTGAAATTTAATATTATACAATATTTACATTAAATGAACTAAATACAATTAATATGTAAATGAAACAATATCATCATTCAGTTATTATGGGAAAGTAACAAAAAGAAAAGTGATTCTATATTAAATGGCAAGATGGCCATTTGAACTTTTGTGGAAACTTGGTTATCCAATAGTAAGAAGTTATTCTGCTTAATATTTTCCACCAAGAGCTCATCGTGTTTCACAATGATGATTGACATGAGCTATGTCATCAAAATTAATATGCAATTATACTGTATGATGTTAACATTAGATTATTTTCATTTCCTACTTTGAAGGATATTCTGGGATAAGATTGTTTTTAATCATTGTATATTTGTCCCCTTTCTTTTCTCACCTTCAGGCTAGAGGCTCGGAGTTCTGCAGCAAGTAACTGACCTCCTAACTCGCCAAAGCTTGTCTACCATCTATAAGGCTCAAGTCAAGAGTGTGATGGACTATTGTCTGGATGTGTACAGCTCCAAAAACACTCAAGAAGTTTCATGCCATCGAGAATAAAGCAACCCAATTGATTGGCACCCTATCCACCACTTTCAACATTTCATCTTTCACCATTATTACATAATGGTACCATCTACAAGATGCAGTGCAGTAAACCACCAAGACTCCTCTAACAGCACTTCCCAAACCTGTGACCTCTATTACCTCGAAGGGGAGTGGCTGCAGATCCATGGGAACACCCCACCTATAAGTTCTCCTCTAAGTCACACACCATCCTGACTTGGAATTATATCGTCATTCCTATACTGTCACTAGGTCAAAAATCTTTCCTAACTGAACTATGGATGTCACTATGTCCTGAGGGCTGTAATGGTTCAAAAAGGCAGCTCACAATCACCTTCTCAAGAGCAATTAGGGATGGGCAATAGCTGGGCTCAGCTGGCAAAGCCCACATCCCACAAACGAAGTAAAAACCAAACCTTGAGAGTTTTGTTGGTCACCACTGCCCATTTTTGAGGCCTCTATCAATTAATTTAAAAAGCAGCTTCAAGGTTATGCTCCAAGGTTTTACATCACACAATATGACACAAGTAATTCACTTACATTCCAACAGAAAGTTTATATTACAACAGCAATCATAGTTCAAAAATACCTGATTGTTTGTGGAGTGCTTTGGGGAGACTTAAGGTGAGGGATAGTATAAGGGGTATTGAGCTGACAGGAGATGTCAAAGAAGACAAATGTAGAGGCGTTGAGCTAAAGCAGTTGTAAGGTCATGAAGGATAAATGTTGGGTTATTAGACTGAGGGCAGGTATAGAAGGCACTGGCATTAGTATAGGAGCATGAAATGAGGGAGATGTTGCAGCCACTGATATTGGATGAAAGGGAACATTCAGTTGAAGTTAGACAAAAAGGGTAACAATGGTTAAGTACAAGGATATTGAGATGAGTGTAGTGTTTGGTTGCCTGAGTGTTGCAGCAGGGAGTCATTAAGCTAAAGGAAGGTGTCAAGGCATCAGAAGCACACATGGGGCTTCTATGGCAGGAACAGAGATTTGAGAATGTGTATGAGGTGTATTAAAACTGTTCATGAGGGTTCGGAGGTGGTGCAGGCATATTGAGGATGGGTTTAATTGGCAGATATTAAAGGGGATGATTGAAGCATGGGTGTGGGGGATTGATAGAGTAAAAGGTAGTGTACAATTTAGAGGGCATTGCAGGGAGTATTGAGATATTGAGGGCTGTTTTAGGGGTGTGGAGTTGTACTAGATACCAGAGGTACTGAGGGGCATTTAGGGGGAAATGAGAGAAATTAGTGTAAAAGGAGAATTTCAGAGATAGTG
>NC_063341.1:29834953-29896123 GCF_021869965.1 Rhincodon typus | reverse complement strand
TATCCCTGTTTATTTATTCATGTTTTATTCAATCAGAGGATGTACTTGTAAGGCTAAGCCAGCAGTTATAGCACATTCTCGTTTGACCCTGCAGAATATGGTGATGAGCTGCCTTCTTTTAGTGCAGTCCCTGTGGGTTTAATTTACTTGCTTTACTTAGTTGTATTGAACTGCTAGAAAACCTGAACAAAAAATGCCAAAGAACTGAGGATGCTGGACATCAAAAAAAAACTAAAATGGCTGGTTAAACTCAGCAGGTTTGGCAGTATCTATGATCTACTCGACTTTGGGGAGGTGAAACACATGCTGGGCAACCACTTTGTGGAACACCTACGTTCTGTCTGTAAAAATGACCCAGAGCTTTCTGTTAGAGATAGTAGGAACTGCAGATGCTGGAGAATCCGAGACAACAAGGTGCAGGGCTGGATGAACACAGCAGGCCAAGCAGCATCATAGGAGCAGAGAGGCTGATGTTTCGGGCCTAGACCTGCCACTTGAACGCACCACCATGTTCCCTGGCCAACATATCTGTCTCAGGCTTGCTGCAGTGCTCCAGCTAAGCTCAGTGAAGCTGGAAGAACAGCGTCGCAATTTCCGCTTGGGGGCCCTGCAGCCTTTGGGACCCAATATTAAGTTCAAAAATTTCAGGGCCTGAGCACCTTCTCCCATGTCCTTACTCCAAACCCCACACGTACTAGACCATGTTATCACATGAGCTGCTACCACAACCAACCAAATGTCAACTACTAATAGTCGCCATTAGCAGATATTCATTTTCCTAGGCTGACCTTTGACCATTCCTTTGTCTGTCCAACAGTTTTTTTCTCTCTGGGCTCCATCTCCAACTATCATTTACTTCTTCCCACTGCCCCCACCCCATCTTCAGCATAGTTACCAAATTTTTCCCAGCGACAATCAGTTCTGAAGAAAGATCACTTGACTAGAATCATTAATTCTGCTTTTTCTCCATAGATGCTGCCAGACCTGCTGAGTTTCTCCAGCTATTTCTGTTTCTGTGGCTAGAAAACCTGAATAACTTGATGGGCTTTTTCAGAAGACGTTTAAGAGTCTGTAAGGCCAGAAAAGGTAAGGATAGCAGATTTCCTTCCATAAGGGACATTCGTGAGTGAGATGGTCAAGCACATTGACAATGGCTTCATGGATATCATTAATCCAGGTTTGAATTTAACAAAATTCAAACTTCAACAGCTGTCATGAAGGAGTTCAAACTAATGTCCCAAGTCCATTAGTCTGGGCCTTGCCAGGGATATTATTACCATCTCTCCCACAATTTGATGAAAATGAAATCAAAAGTTGATGAAATTTTCCAGTTGGTGGGACAGCAGCAATTGGAATTGGTACAGTTGATCAATTGATACAACTTACTGGAGAAAAAGACAAAGTAGAGCATCCTTCCAAAGTGTTTGGAAAATGAGAGTCTTTATGGTGTCGACGGAGTGGGAGGAGGAACACATAAATCAGATGGTGACAGTGCCAAAGCAAAAGACAAATAGTGCTGGAGGAGAAATAGGGATTTAAAATGGGTGTAAATTAAGGTATGGAAATGAGGAAATGGCTCCAACCAGCTGAGAACAAAGTCAACAATGCACATATATGACAGAAAAATAAAACAAAGAAACAAAAACAGGAATTGCTGGCAAAACTCCGCAGGTCTGTCAGCAGGTGAACAGATGCTGCCAAACCTGCTGAGTTTTGACAGCAATGTCTGTTTTTATAATAAAGAAGACAAGGCTAAATAGGGGGATGAGGGATTTAAGGAAAAAATGCAGGACAAGGGTCAAACTCTGAAGTTGTGGAATCAATATTGAGTTCAAGGGGCTGTATTTTGTATTCCCTTCCCTTTCAGTTCTGAAGAACATTATACCAGACTCAAAATGTTAAATCTGATTCTCTCACCACAGATACTGCCAGACCGATTGTGTTTTTCCCGCACCTTCTGTTTTTTTTAAATTTCAGATTTCCAGTATTTGAATATTTTGCTTTTAGATGGAGATATTTGAAAGTGAGCGAGGGGAGCAAAGAAATTGAGATAGTAAATGTCATGCTGCCAGATCTCAAAAAGATCTGGAAAGGATAAGAGGCCAGAGTGTAGGGTCTTGGTGGAATGAGAGTTTTGAAAATGGGTTTAAAAAATGATCCTTTGCAAAATGTGGAAAGTCTGCAAAGAAGCAAAGGTGAGAGAAGAAGAGCTAAGCATTGAGTCAAGCTCAAGAAATTCATTCAGATGTATGTGCAAGGGTGCAGACCTGAGGCCTTTACCACAAACCGTAATGACTGTGGATAGAGTGAGTTAATTATTTGGAAGAAAGAGAAGCATGCAGCTGGCTAAATGTGGCCTTCAGTGTGGGACCTCAGGAAACAGAGAGGCCTATGGTTGAGACCATAAGTCCTTAAGACATAGGAGCAGAAATTAGGCCATTCAGCCTATCGAGTCTGCTCCACCATTCAATCATGGCTGATAAGTTCCTCAACCCAATTCTCCTGCTTTCTTCCTGTAACCATTGATCCCCTTGATAATCAAGAACCCATCTATCTCAGTCTTAAATGTACTCAATGACCTGGCCTCCACAGCCTTCTGTGGCAGTGAATTCCATAGATTCACCATTCTCTGGCCGAAGAAGTTTCTCCTTTTCTCCATTCTAAAAGGTCTTCCCTTTCGTCTAAGGCTGTGCCCTCGGGTCCTAGACTCTCCTACCAATGGAAGCATCTTCCCAACATCCACTCTGTCCAGGCCATTCAGCATTCTGTAAGTTTCAATTAGATCCCCCTCATCCTTCTAAACTCCATCGAGTATAGACCTAGAGTCAAACTTTCCTCATATGTTAGCTTTCCATTCCTGGGACCATTCTCGTGAACCTCCTCTGAACCCACTCCAGGGCCAGTATATTCTTCCTGAGATACGGGACCCAAAACTACACACAATACTCCAAATGTGGCCTGACCAGAGCCTGATAGAGCCTCAGAAGTACATCCCTGCTTTTATATTCAAGTCCTCTCAAAATAAATGCCAAAGTTGCATTTGTCTTCCTGACTACTGACTCAACCTGCAAGTTTACCTTGAGAGAATCCTGGACTAAAACTCCCAAGTCTCTCTGCACTTCAGACTTCTGAATTTTCTCCTCATTTAGAAAATAGTCCATGCTTTTAGTCTTCTTACCAAAGTGCATGACCTCACACTTTCCCATGATGTACTCCATCTGCCACTTCTTTGCCCACTCTCCTAACCTGTCCAAATCCTTCTGCAGCCTCCCCGCATCCTCAATACTACCTGTCCCTCCACCTATCTTTGTATCATCTGCAAACTCAGCCAGAATGCCCTCAGTTCCTTCATCTAGATCATTAATGTACAAAGTGAAAAGTTGTGGTCCCAAAACTGATCCTTGCGGAACACCACTTGTCACCAGCTGCCATCCTGAGAAAGACTCCTTTATCCCTAATCTCTGCTTTCTGCCAGGCAGCCAATCTTCTATCCACGCTAGCACCTTGCCTCTAACACCGTGGGCCCTTATCTTACTCCGCAGCCTCCTGTGCAGCACCTTGTCAAAGGCCTTCTGGAAGTCCAAGTAGAATACATCCATTGGCTCTCCTTGGTCTAACCTGCTCGTTATTTCCTCAAATAATTCAGCAGATTTGTCAGGCATGACCTCCCCTTGAGGAAAACATGCTGACTATGCCCTATTTTACTATACACTTCCAAATATTCAGAAATCTCATCCTTTACAGTGGACTCCAAAATCTTACCCACGACCAAGATTAGGCCAATCGGCCTGTAATTTTCAGTCTTTTGTCTTACTCCCTTTTTAAACAGAGGTGTCATGTTAACAATTTTCCAGTCCTCTGAGACCTTCCCTGACTCTAGCGATTCCTGAAAGATCACCATTAATGCCTCCACTATCTCTTCAGCTATCTCCTTCAGAACTCTGGGGTGTAATCCATGTGGTCCTGTTGATTTATCCACCATCAAGCCATTCAGTTTTTCTAGCACCTTCTCCTTGGTAATGGCCACCATGCTCAACTCTGTCCCCTGACTCTCTTGAATTTTTGAGCTTTCACTCGTAACTTCCACTGTTAAGACTGACGCAAAGTAATTATTCAGTTCCTCAGCCATTTCCTTGTACCCCACTGCTATCTCTCCAGCATCATTTTCCAGCAGTACAATGTCCACTTTTGCCTCTCTTTTGCCCTAAAGAAACTCTTACAGTCCTCCTTTATTTTACTGGCTAGCTTACCCTAATATTTAATCTTCTCTCTCCTCATTTCTTTTTTTGTTGCCCTCTGTTGGTCTTTGTAAACTTCCCAGTCCTCTGGTTTCCCACTGCCCTTCACCACATTTTATGCTTTCTCTTTTGCTTTTATGTTCTCCCTGACTTCCATAGTCAGCCATGGTTACCTCATCATCCCTGTACCATGCATCATTTTCCTAGGGATGAATTTTTGCTGTGTCTCCTGAATTACTCCTAAATACTCCTGCCAATGCTGTTCCACTGTCTTTCCTGCCAGGCTCCTCTCCCAGTCAATTTTGCCCAGCTCCTCCCTCATGCCTCTGTAGTTGCCTTTATTTAGCTATAATACCATTACCTCCGATTCTATCTTCTCCTTCTCAAATTGCAGAGGAAGCTCAATCATATCATGATCACTGCCTCCTAAGGGTTCCTTCATCTTAAGCCCCCTTATCAAGTCTGCCTCATTGCACAACACTAAATCCAGTATTGCCTGTTTCCTAGTGGGGTCCACCACAAGCTGCTCCAAAAAGCCATCTTGTAGACATTCCACAAATTCCTTTACTTGCAATCCACTACCAACCTGATTTTCCCAGTCCACCTGCATATTGAAATCCCCCATGGTCACCGTAACTTTGCCTTTCTTACACACCTTTTCGATCTCTTGGTGTATAATGTGCTTCAGCTCCTGACTACTGTTTGGAGGCCTGTACATAATTCCATCTATTTTTTTTTTACTTTTGTGGTTCCTCAGCTCTATCCACACAGATTCTACATCATCTGATCCTTCTTTGTTTCTTACTGTTGATTTAAGTTCATTTCTTACTAATAAGGCGACCTCTCCCCCTGTGCCCACTTGCCTATCTTTTCGAAAGAATGTATATCCCTGGATATTCAGCTCTCAATCCTGATCCCCTTGCAGCCATGTCTCCATGATGCCCATCACGTCATACCTGCCAATTTCGATCTGCGCCACAAGCTCATTTACCTTATTTCTTGTACTGCGTGCATTCGGATATAACATCTTCAGTCCAGTACTAACCGTCTCTCTTCTCATTGTCACTCGTTTATCCATTGTGCTTGAAGTTTGATTCCTAACCCTCTCCAAACACTCTGTCCTATTTGTGTCTGTGCTGGAGACTTTAATAACCTTTCCTGAGTCTTCCTTTCCTGTAACTTTTTTCATATTTTTCCATGTAGTTGAATCCACCACGACAGATGTTAGCCTGCTGCTTTGTTCCCCACTGTGGGGAAGTTTTACCCTTCCCTACCCCACCCACAGTTTCTAGTTTAAGGTCATATTGACCATCTATTTACACTTTTTTGCTAGAACATTGGTCCCAGTTCGGTTCAGGTGGAGACCGTCCCAGCAGTACAGATCCCTCCTGTTTCAGTACTGATGCCAGTGCCCCATGAAAAGGGACCCCTCTTTCCCGCACCACTCTTTTAGCCACGTGTTTACTTCCTTGTTCTTGTGTCCCTATGCCAATTTGCACATGGCTTGGGCAGTAATCTGGAGATTATAACCCTTGAGGACCTGTTCTTTAATTTCATTCCCAGCTCCTGATAATCCCTGAACAGGTCCTCTTTTCTAGTCTTGCCTATGTTGTTTGTTCCGATGCGGACCACAACAACTAGATCCTCCCTCTCCCGCTCTAATATCCTTTCAGGCCGGTCAGAGATATCCCTTACCCTGACACCATGTGGGACTCTTGATCCTGCTTACAAAGGATACTACCTATTTCACTAATTATAGAATCCCCTACAACTACCACTTGTCTTTTTGCTTCCCCCCTCTTGAATTGGCTACCTGTACCACAGTGAAGTGGTCAGTTGGCTCATCCTCCTTGCAGCACTTTTCCTTATCCACACAGGGAGCAAGTACCTCGTACCTGTTGGTCAAGGTCAAGAGCTGAGGCTGCTCTGTGCCTGACTGCAGGATCCCTCGACCTGCCTCGTTTACAGTCACATTCTGCTGTCCCTGGCCACTGACCAAATTTGAAATACTTAATCTACCAGGCGTGACTGCCTCCTGAAACACAACGTTCAAGTACTTCTCCCCCTCCTGGATGTGCCGCAGTGTTTGAAACTCAGGTTCCAGCTCATCAACTCTGAGCCGAAGTTCCTCATGCAACCAGCACTTGTTGCAGATGTGATCACTGCAGTTTGCAATGGGATCAGCCAGCTCCCACATCATACAACTATAACACATCACCTGTCCAGCCATTTCTACATAGTTAATTACTTTATTGAGTTAATTAAAATTTATTGATACTTCATTGCTGTGTTTTTGTTCAAATTTAGTGCAGATTCCTTACCAGCCAATCAGGTCACAGCTTCCCAGTGACGTCACTCCAGTTTTCTTTCGCAGCTACAATGTGCCCCAAGCTCCGGTGGGTTTATACTCACTCTGTGCTGCTCCTCCGCCCTCCGACAGCTTCCTGCTGACTAGGCCATGATCACCGAGCTCCGGTAAGTTTACACTCACTCTGTGTTGCTCCTCCGCCCTCTAACAGCTTCCCACCAACTAGGCCACATTCCCCAGGCTCCGGTAGGTTTATACTCACTCTGTGCTGCTCCCCCATCCTCCGACAGCTTCCAGCCAACTAGGCCATGTTCCCCGAGTTCCGGTAGGTTTATACTCACTGTGTGCTGCTCCTCCCTCCTCCTACAGCTTCCCTCCAACTAGGCCATGTTCCCCGAGCTCCGGTAGGTTTATATTCACTCTGTGCTGCTCCTCCTTCCTCCAACAGCTTCCTGCCGACTAGGCTGCGATCCCTGAGCTCCGGTAGTTTTATACTCACTCTGTGCTGCTCCTCCCTCCTCCTACAGCTTCCCTCCAACTAGGCCATGTTCCCCGAGCTCCGGTAGGTTTATATTCACTCTGTGCTGCTCCTCCTTCCTCCGACAGCTTCCTGCCGACTAGGCCGCGATCCCCAAGCTCCGGTAGTTTTATACTCACTCTGTGCTGCTCCTCCACCCTCTGACAGCTTCCCGCCAACTAGGCCACAATCCCTGAGCTCCGGTAGGTTTATACTCACTCTGTGCTGCTGCTCCACCCTCCGACAGCTTCCCATCTACTCCTGGTGTGAGGAATGCCAAGTAGTATATAGAAATCTGTAAACACAGGTGATGCTGAGACATGAAGGTTGGAATTTTAATAGAAATCCTCATCAAATAAGTTGAGGTTGAAGAACAAAATGTAGCTGCAAAATGATTTTTGATAGACTTAACAGAAAGAGGAAAAATAGCTTCCACATCCAACTTCAAGGCCCCAGCAACTGCAGAAATCTAAAACTAAAAGTCCTGGTTCTGTGGGAGCTTGATCCCACCCATTCAGACTGCTTCTATTGTTCCAACTTAAGAAAAATCAAGGCCTGACCAGCTGTTTACTCTATTCGCTTTGAACATCACTGTTTCAGTCTTTTTCATAACAAACCCAAGACAAAATACACCTCTTAAAAGACATTGTTGGTGATTTTTCATCCGTAACCATGCAAACATCATACCAAGGAAGAAAAGTTATCGCGAATATGCACTTTTAAGTAGCTAGTCTGGTGTTGTACTTGCAAATGTTCTTTCATGGGTATTTCAAGGTTGAATCCGTTGTACCATGTTATAAAAATTAATGAGAAGCAAAAGGGTATTAATATGGTTAGAAACAGACCTGACAAATAGGTAAGTATCCCCACCAGCTTTTCTGAGATGTCTTCTCTCTCGAACAAGGATTGTCCCCTGTCCCTCACTCCCGACCCCCATCCTTTTAATTTTCTTTGCCTGTTTTGACTTTTGTCTTATTTTTGACTTCAGACATCAGCATATCTGTTCCAGGCACATCTTCTCTTGTCCCATCACTATTTTGTGGATGAGTAACCCTCTGAGCATTCAATCTCTCCTGTCCTCCATCCTATCACAAATCCTCCTTTGTCCTTGTCCCATCCACCTCTTGCTCAAATCCAATGACCTTTTCCCAGTTTCCTTGAAAGGTTATCAGCCTGAAACACTGAATTTGTTTCTTTCTCCACAAATATAATCTGTTCTGCTGAGTATTTCCAGCATTTTTACTTTTAGTTTTTATTTCCAGCATCTGCAGAACTCTGTTTTTCTGATAATAACTGCCTGACCATTCATTGAGCAGATGTACTTAAATTTGCAACTCTCAGAATTTATTGGGGTGAAATTGAGGACAACATTGCAATGAATGATCTTATCAGAATGAGAGTGTCAAATGCATAGTTGAGGGAGAAATTTTGCAAATACACGATGGCAGAATTGAAATATTGGATGGAGGCCTGAGACCAGGGAGTCACCTGACAGTTTCAAATTTGATTTAATAAGAGAGCTGAGGGAAAAGTAATTTTTGGGCATTGTGAGATCTTTTCAGGGTTTGACAAAATTAGGATATGGGAACAGTAAGGAATTAACGACAGGAAAATGGAGAGATGTTGATATTTCCACCTGAATAAGGAGGAGAATTTATGTAGTGGGTGAGATTAAGTGAGTTGCAGATAAATTAGCGCTCGTAAGTTACTTTCTGAAATGGGTTGTCTAACAGTGCTCACCTTGTAATACCAAGACAGACACTTAGATTCTCCTGCAGCCCTTTAGCAATTTCTGTTGACTGATTCAACAGAAGTTCCATTGTGAGAGTCTTGTCCAAATCAATTGTTACTTTGGGATTTGGTCTTTCGACGTTGAAGACAATGATTGCAGAAATGTCTGATCAATATGAGCAATAACCCAAATCCATCATGTAAAGTGAATGAACTAACCATTTTAAGGAGGTTGAAAGGTGTTTCAAAGCTGGCACATACAGCAATACATTGTCGTACTTGCAGAAACTCGAGACAAGGGAACAATTTAAATGTTGCATGACCACTAGGAACACACAGAAAGAAATATCAAATAACATCGAATGATTTCCAATGTAAAATTAATAATGTAAAAATTGTCATGTAAATTAGACCTATTTAGAAATTAAAGCATCTTTAAACTTTGTTTCATGATTGCAATATTAATTTAAACCCATTTTTGTAACACAGTATTATTGCTACAGAAGAATGACAAAAGGACAGTAGTTCAAAGCATTTAGATCTCTGAGTTGATTTTTCTATTTAAGTAGAAATCGAAGAGTCTTTTAAATGATGGACAATGAGCACTCTTCGGTTTGATGGATGAATGCACTTTCTAATGTGAAACTCCTTTGTACAAAGCAGGGAGTTTGCAACTTTGATCCATGGTTGTGCTGAATTAGCTGATGTCAGCAGGAATAGTAATAGGTCTTTTGATCAATTGATCTTATTGCCTATGGGGAAGAGAGGGAAACATCAATCAAAGGTCTTGCTCCTCATTGCTACTCAGTAACCTGCATGGGAAACTTTTCCTTTTTAATCATTCATGGGATGAACTGTAGCTTGTTGTCCTTGAGAAGGTGGTGGTGAGTTGTCTTCTTGAACTAGTGCTGTCCTTGCATCCCAGGTTCTACCAGATCCTGTCTGTTGACAAGGTTTATTGAATGCCAATGCTTGTAGAGAGGCAGTGGCTAGTAGGCAGTTTCCCCGGCCTGGGGCCATCGCTGGATGCAGTGATGGTGGGACAAGGGTTGCTGGGGAGAGCTTCCATGTGCAGATTCCATGTGCTGCAGATGCATCCCAGGTTCTACCAGGAAGATGGTGTCAGGTTTTTACCCCAGCAGTAATGAGGAGGTATTCCAAGTCAGGACGGTGTGTGGCTTGGAGGGGAACTTGCACGTGGTGGTGTTTCCACGTATTTGTTGTGCTTGTCCTTTAAAACGGTGGATGTTACAAATTCAGAAGGAGATGTTGAAGGACGGTTGGTGAGTTGCTGCAGTGCATCTTATAGATGGTACAAGCTGTTGCCACTGTGCAGTGAATGGTGCAAGCTACGGTTGGAGTGCTTTATCCTGGTTGGTGTTGAGAGTTGTTGGAGCTGCACTCATCCAAAAAAGTGAAGAGTGTACCATCATACCTCTGACTTGTGCCTTGTAAATGGTATACATGCTTTGAGAGGTCATGAGGTACTTTAATGTTCAGAATTCCCAGCCTCTGACCAGCTTATATAGTCACAGTATTTATATGGCTGAACAAGTCCAGTTTCTGGTCAATAGTAACTGCCAGGATGTTGACAGTGGTGATTCAGTGATTGTAATGCTGTTGAATATTGAAGAGAGATGGTTATACGGTGTTTTGTTAGAAATGGTCATTGCCTGACAATTGTTCGGACCAATTGTTACTTGTCATTAATCATCATAGGTCTGATTGTTGGTCTTGGATGAAATCCCATGTCCTTCCCCATGGAAGAGGCATTTACTGGAATAGGAGATTATTGGGTGGAGCCCCATCACCTTTGTGACTCTACCCAATGAAATCCATGGCCGGAAGACACATGGACAGCCTTTTGCCTCAATGCCAATAGCCCTTCTAATGGCAGTTAATGTTCATTTAAGGAGCTCATCTCACCTCTGCTGGTATTAACCCTGGGGTAAGTGATGGGCTTCCTGTATGGGAGCACAATAAGCAAACCTGTGCAAACCTGGCTCATGTGAGGGCCCTCACTCAAAGGCACTTAGTGTATGATTGAGGGATTTGCCATCAACAGGGAGGAGGGCACTGATAATCTCTGGTGCTGAAGCTGTCCCCAGCAACCCCTGTCCCACCATCACTGGATCCAACAATGGTCCCAGGCTAGGGAAACTGCCTACTAGCCACGTCCTCCCTAGTGGACCTTGTCAGCAGACAGGAGCTCTGCCCTGGGGTCCTTGATCTTAGGAAAAGTCTCAGCTCTGACCTGGCAACTGCCTAAGTGGAAAAAGGTGTGGCGAGGCTTCCTTAAAAGAAATAATGTGGCTTTCTTGCGCTCTCTCCAACTAGGAGTCAAGAGCCGTGTTGCCTCCACAAGATTGCAACCTTAAGTCTTTCTGCATTTGGGTGCAGACCCATTTGGGTTCCCTCCAATTTCTCCAGGAGCTGCATGGACCTCCAAGCTCGATACATAGCAGCAGCTGGAAATGAGGAGGTGAACGTGTTGGCACAGTGTGAGGATGGTGATTGGTGTGCTCAGCCCATGCAGATTGATGAAGACTGAATGGTGCTGACCACCTCACTAACTGACAGTCAACTGGATTGAATTTGTCCAGCTTTATAAGGATAGCATTTACCAAGGCAACTTTCCACATTGTCAAGTGGATGCAAATATCAACATTGTACTGGAATAGCTTGGCTAGAGGGTGCAGCTATTTGGAACATGGGCATTTCAGATGAGGTCAGGTTCATCTTTGATGTTAAAGACCTCCATATTCTTCAATCTCTCACTCAGTTTAAACATGAAGCATAGTTACTTTTGCACAGCACTCAAGTTATTTACACCTCTGGAATTGTATCTGACAAGGCACTAGTTAGACCACAGCTGGAATAGTCATAGAGTCATACAGGTCTACAGCAGGGAAACAGCAGGGCCCTTCTGCCCAACTTGCCCATAACACCCAGTTTCCATAATTTAAACTAATCCCATTAGCTTGTGTTTGTTCCATATCCCTTCATACTTATCCCATCCATGTCCCTGTCTAAATATTTTTGAAATGATGGAATTGTACTCGCTTCCACCACTAGGTTGGCTTGGTGTCCTTATCTAAGAAAGATAAGTGGATATTGAGGCAGTCAGAGAAAGTTCAACAGGTTGATTCTGGGTACGGAGGGAATTTCTTATGAGGAGAGTTTGAGTAAGTTATATCCATTGGAGTTTAGAAGAATGACAGGAGACTTTATTGAAACACATTAGGTTCTTCGAGGCCTTGGTAGGGTGGATGCAGAGATGTTGTTTTCCCTTGTGGGAGAGGTTTGGACTAGAGAACACAGTTTCATTCTCACAAAGTCTTTTCTTAAATGGTACAATGTTTTTATGTTAATACTTTTTAGGGTTTTCTTCTTGAAAAAGATGGGATTGCATGTCCCCTGGTTATCAATGGAAATCAAGAAATTAGAGTTTTAAACAGTTTAAAATTGACTTTTTAAATACCGTCAAAATCGTAATTTAAACATAGGAGGGTAGGGTGGGAGAGTTCTCCATCTACCTTCAGACCACAAAAACCAGGGAGCAAGCAGGATAACATTGACCTGATGTTAATTTCAGCAGGCATTACTTTCTCACATACATAAGCCCACGCCCTGTTCCCTGGGAAATTTCACCTCACTGTTTCACTAAGCTTCTCTTGTCCTTCCTCACTTGCTCATTAATCACTGGATCATCTGTGACTTTCAGAAAACCTGATTGCATGGATTCCAACGTGAATCCTGTTGACAGTAACATTAATTGTACTTTAATATTTTTGCTAACCCCAGTGAACTGCAGGGTGATGACATACATCTGGTGCACAGTGACAGCGATAACTAAATGGAACAGGAAGCAGATAATAAGACTAGATTGCATTTTAACCAATGAAGCTGTCAGCAGCTTTAAAGCAAAACAAATTTTAATTGTGTTTGTGGCCTTCTACCTTGTCCTCCTCCCACCCTATTTTCTCACACCATTAAAATGCTGACTGTATTTCTCAACGGGACAGGCTCCACATTCAAAAGGAACTATTCTTCATCACTGAGTAATGGAATTTTGGAATGCTTTTACGTGAGAGTTAGGAAGGTCTCAGAGATGGGGGAGATCACAGTTAATCTGGTCTTTGCCAAGCAAAGATGCAATCCAAAAAAAGTTGATGGATAGTGATCAGGAGTGGAGAACCCTGACAGATATTTGTACTATCCATTTCAAGGAGACTGTAATCCAATGTGGCATAATGAATGTTGCTTACATGATGAATTGAACCTGGGATCTTGTGGTGTATATCTAACCCAATAAACCAGTTAGAGAACAATATCAAATGATGACGAGAGAATGTGTTCAGTTTATGTTGAAACTAACTTTAAGTTGGAGAAAATCCTTAGTTGGCTTTCAGAAAGAAAATCAAAAGGAAATTCATAGTTAAGGTCAAAATAATAAATCCTGACCTCAACTTTGCACCAAACCTATTTCCATGTATAAAATTGCAGTCTACTTTGGTAAATACAAGAGGACCTGATGTAATTCTTCTTTGTACAGTTAAAAATGCATTCACAAAGACAGCAGTTATTTGAGGACTGCTAAATTACATCTGAAAGGTAATTGAAAATGATTGATTGATCTTTTAGAGGAAGGATTCAATCTTCCTCAAAAGTTTCAATTTAGAAATTTGTGTCGAAGTCTAGAAAAAGATCTAGGCTGATACTTCCAGGCAAGGCTGAGGGAATGCAACACTGTAGGAAATGCTGAGCTGGATCTTGCATTTTTTTTGGTAAAGTGCGCATTGAGTTACGTTGAGTCTTTCGGAGGGATTTTCACGGAGTCTCAGCGAGATTTCTCACTGTATCTTACCAAATGTGCCTCATTAACCACCTACTCTGCCCTGATGGTGTCCTTTATATTTGACTTTATCCCAATTATACCACGAGCTGTTCCCAAACATCTCTCCACTCAGTGAATATATGGCAAACAATTAGCATCTCTCGCACTCGCATCATCTTTAAAAGCCCATTGTGCACCTGGTCCAGCCTGGTCAGTCCGGACACTGCTGTTGACATTTGCCCTGGACATGGAAGATGGGGAAATTCGCACCCCACTGTGTGGGCAGTGAGCCAGATGTCCTGCTAGTTGGGATGGTGTGGTGGTGGGACATCCTCTTCCCCCAGGACCAGCAGTGGAGGCTGTGACATCAGACTTTGCCAACCTGGTCCGAGTTTGCCACCTGAGTCAGTGTGGTCTCAGCCATCTGGAAGAATATCCAGCTGTACAGGAAGATGGTCAATGTCTTTCTTTAGTCTGCCAAGATAAGTGCCACCATCTTCTATCTTGTACCTCACAGACTTTCTCTCTGTACTACTGTACCTATCTCTCACCAAGGCTCATGCTCTACCACACTCACTGTTGCCTGTTACATTCACCCTCACTTACTGTCACCCAATCCAAACTCCAACACCATTAACCTTGCATGCTGTCTGCGCTGCCTACTCACTCACTCAGGACACCTCACCACCTGCACCCAGCTGTGCTGCCCACTGTCCTCTCCTTTAATACCTGCCTCTCTCTCATTCCAGGAGGAAAACAGCCCCAAATGGGTAGAAAGAGTCCAAACAGGTGGTGGGCTGCCTGATATTCAGCTCCTCACTCTTTATGTGAAGTGGATTCTGACACTGAGCACCCCGAGCAAGTCTGGCTGTTACCAAGTCCCTAGGCTAGTATCGCTAGCTGGCCTTGACTTACTGTGCTGGGACCCCCTGATATGACTGATGCCTGCTGACAATCATGACCAAGACAGCAGTATTGTAAGCCCTGTATCTCTGGCTGACGGTTAAGTGCAGAACCATCCTGTGAGTTGATTGGAGATGTGCCATGGGGTTTGTTAGAAGTTGACACACGTCAGATGCCAATGTCCATAGACGTGGTGTGCATGTAGCTGGTGCCCACGGAGCATGCCCTGAGAACTTGGCGCATGGCATCCAACATGTAGGTTGATTGTACGTAGCCTGTGGCAAGCTGATGTTGCCAGGTATGCGCTCTGACTTCCATGTCGAGACTTTTTGGCAAATAACTTGTTTGGCATGACTGGTAAGAAGGGAAGCTGAATATTAATGAGGCAAGTTGCAGCATTAATATGATGTGTAACAAGCTATAATCCCTCTACTCGTAAACTCTCCGCTGCCTAGTGAGAAACTCTCCTCACTGCTTGGCAAATGCATAAAAAGTGGAGTGAATTGCTCCTGATGCTGAGATAGAACTCGCCAGACTTCTCATCTGATTCTGCCATTAATCTTGCCATTGTCCATGTTGCTCACATTCCTATAAGTTTCCACCACAGTCTTTCAAACAAGATTTTAAGCCAATGCCTTGTCTACCCTCGGAAGTAGATGTGATGTGGTCCTGTTTCGAAGTAGAGCAATGAATTATCTCCGTCGTCCTGAACAAAATGTATCCTTCAATCGATGTCACAAAACAGATTGTCTGGTCATTAATACATCGTTACTTGCGGGGCTAGTGTGTCCCAATTACCTGCCGTATTTCCTGCATGACAATAATGATTACACTTTGAAAATATTTTTTGGCAATTAAGTAACTTGTGATAACTGAGGTTGTAAAAATTGCTTTATATAGGCCTTTATTTAATTCATTTTTATCATGTCCAGGATTTCTTGGTGAAAGAAGCTGATTTGATTATTTTCTTGCATTATGACTATCACAGCATGCCTGAAGTACTTTGCCCAATCTTTCAGCAATGTTCAGCACTCCTTTTTTAAAATTTTTAAAAAAAAATTAACAGAGATTTTATTACACACCTCTGGAGTAGGTGTGAGTTGAACCTGGGTCTCTCGGTCTAGGGATATGGACTCTATATCTGCGCTACAAAAGGTCCCCTTCAGCAATCCCATTAATTGGTGCCTCTGTAATATTACTGAAGTTAGCTTGGTACCCACAACACTGCTCTGCCAACTTTATATTCTTTAACATGCCTGATTTACTCAGTGGTCTCTTGCCTTCAATGATGCAGCACTACAGGCAGGAGTGCAAAAACCACCAAAACCTTACCTCCTTTCCAGACTCATCACCAGAATACAGTTCCACAGGTACTGGCTGCCATCTGGTATTTTGTTCAAGTATGGCTTTCTTTATTTGTGATTCTATGCAGCAAGTTGTGGCAGACATTTTGATTGTCAAGAACAACATGATTGTATCCAACTCTGTCTTCCTTCGACATATCCATCAGATATTGGGCAATGATCAATTAACGCCAACTCCACACCTCAACTAACACAGGGGTTAGATGCCTGGAATCATCAGTAGCAAATTAAGATATGATGGGCAAAGATCTTGCTTCATTATACGTTGCCTTTCTTTCCTCTTTTGTTTATCTTTTCTGTAGCTTCCTAGTTTCTCTAGTGAATTTTATTTTACATTTCTGAGACTGGATGGAAGGCTTTCTCTAATTCCCTAGCCATTGAGATTTAGCCACAATGAATTAAATACAGATGAAATTTCCATGTGGGTATCTCCTCTCAATGTATTATCGTTTGTGAAAACAAAACCTAGTAAGGAAATTATCTATATACATATTTGGCATTTTAAAAATTCACTTTTGCTTCTCTTTCACTTTTTCTGTCAATATCCCTATCCCTAACCTCTATAATTCCCTCAAATATATCTCATACTTTCTTTATATGCTGCTGGCACATGCATTTTTACTGATAAGTATCTTTTGCAGTTTTTAATGCTTATTAGGCAGCATGGATTCAGGCAATTTGTATTTTGCCTTTATTTTGTATTAAAAAAGATAACGACAGAAGAAAATTTCAACAGCACTGGAATTTCACTAGTTTCTTTTCTGCCTTGTTTTTTGGTAACTGTTTGCTGACTTGCAATTTTTGATTAATAGTCTTCAGAATTTGTGATTGGCATAATTCTTTTTTTAACTTAATATTTTCTAGTTTCTGACCTCCATAGTCATCATTTGTATCTGATATTTGACAAATCAGATGTAAATGTGAGAAATGCGTTACATATTAAGTGTGATGCCTTAGGTATATTGCACACGAGCAAATGCTGCTCACAAGACCTTATCAGGCAGGAATAGATGTTCTTGCACAAGTCTTCAACAGGAAAGTGTATCCAAGCTACCAACTTTGGGAAGCAGCTGCCTGAGATCCTCCTACTAAGGCCGTTTACACTCACTCACGCACACAATCCCAACTCCCTCCCACTCGCCATTCCATGCGAATCTTGTGGTTGAACTTCTCCTGGTATGTCATTGATCACTAACAATTGAATATTCTGACAGACTCCATCATATTCTCTCTTCGCCATGCATGAGGAAGTCCAAGTTTGTTTATTCTAATGTATTTGTTTGGAATTTAATTCACAATTTCTATTGGAACACATTGTTGAGTTTGTAATGTATCCATATTACATTTACGTTTACTGCTTGTAAGATAACAAATTTCCCATAAGGGTGCACTGAAACGGGTCTGATGTACAAGTGAAAGATGGTGGTAGGTTGGACATTCACAGACGTTTTGCAAAGGAACCATTTACTTAATTCAAAATTATGTGGAAGCAGTGGCAACGAGGGTGGGGTTTGGAGGAATAGACTACAGTACAGATGACATAAAAGTAACCAGAATTAGAAAATACTTTTACAGGAAATTGAAGATAAAGAAAAAAATTGAGTTCTAAATTCATTCAGCAGAAAGCAAACATGCGCATTCTGAAGCAAGGCTGGATTAATTTCAGAGATTGTAGTTCCAGAAATGGTTGTCAACATTTCAGGATTCAATTGAAGACAAGGTGTTGGCATTAGAGAGATGATATTTTATACTGCCCAGGAGTACCGATGAGTTGAATAGCGGCTGGGAGGCAAAATAGCCCAGCCAGATTTACTTATGTTATGTGATGTAGAAAGTAAAATAATCAGAGAGGAACACTTTGTGAATTCAGGTTTACAAAAAAGATTTCTACGTAATAACTGTAGTAAATTGAAATCAAGAAGGGCATGCTGCCAAGTCCCCCACAAACATTCCCTGTGTAAAACCTCCACAAACTGTAATGAATAGAAGATAATGTGGGGTGTGTCCCTCAATTCCTAATATGTATTCCCGACTAATATAGCTCCATGCACCAGGAGCACAGTCTCCTTTTAATAACTCTCGTCTACACATTTTATGGAAATCTTGTGGCTCGGTGGGTAACATCCCTGCCTCATAACCAGGAACTTTAGTTTCAATTTCCACCACAGGGCTTGATGACCAAGGAAGATGCTCATAATCTGGCCAACAGGTTGAATATCAATCTCCAAATTCTTCCAACATGTGGCAGGCAGAAAGAGGAGAGATTCACAAGCCTTGTGATCAAAAAGACTTAGTCTTTGTACCAAAGCTCCACATTATACAGACATGTGTAAGTGCACGTTGTCACTCTGACATTCAACAAAGCTTCTCTCTTCTGTCGAATTATCTACGTTGTCAGTGTCATTGGTCATCTCTAATAACACTTCAGCAAATTCTTTTAAATGACTATAGTTGTTAGCCTGAACAGCCATACTTTAACTTGTCAATCCTATATGTACAGCAGCTCACCGTAGTGAGCAACTCGTCTGGAGTGACCCTCTGAAATATCTTCATCATCTCAAAAATTCCAACTTTCATTGAATTTCAAAAGCATTTTCAAAGAACTTCTTTACTTCTTAACTTCTTTACCTCTTTGTACAAATTAGAATCCTGTTCCCTGTACCATGTTCCGACGATGTGTGATCAGAACAACATTTCAAATAATGTTTGGTATTCCATGATTCAAATACCATTGTGTGTAATGTGGAATAAAAATTATTCTGTTTTACAAACCTTCCCTTGCTAAGGCAAACTTGAACCTTATTTATACTTCTTGTTGCAGTCAAGTACTACCCAAATGGTTTAATGGATAGGTCATGTGGTGGAGTAGAGTAATGTCACTGGAGTAGTATTCCAAGCAAATGCATAGGTTCGCATTTCTCAAACTACACCCCTATCTTGCCCTGCCAGTGAAATTTAAGTTCACTGAATAAAAGTCTGGAATTCAGAGTTCTGTGTCCCTCCAGCTTTGGCCCCTTCTATATCCACCATTTCCTTTTACATCATTGGTGACCATGCCTTCAGGCATCTAGGTCCTAACTCCAAAATTCCTTCCCTACATCTACTTTTTGGAACTCTCCTGTATAACCAAGCTTTAACAATCTCTCCTAAAACATTTTTCCTCAGCTCAGTGTTGATGTTCTTCTGATGATTTACCTTCCATCATGTTTTAACCCTGCATTAAAGGATTTTTTTTTATAGATTCTTTGTGTAGGACTTTAGCCTCTGTTGGTTTCTGTCTCCATTTACTCAATGTTCTTATGGATTCAGTATTCTTTTAATGAGGTGGTGTGGTAGAGGGAGTATATTTGGCTGCAATCATCACTTTCTTTAACCTCCAATGTTTGGCCTCAGGCTAACACTAGTAAAAGTGTTCAATGTGCAAAGAGCCTTGGGTGTCAGTAATCATTCTGCATATGTGAGTCTCAGACAGTATGTATCATCGCAGCCAAGTATGGACCCTGTCATATATTAGGTCATGTACAGGAATAGAAAACCATGACTAACTTTTCTCCTAGGCCAACAGCTCCAAGGCCAAGTGTAACAAATCATAATCATACAATTTTACAGGACAGGAACTGGCTGTTTGGACACTGGAACCAATGGGTTTCTCTACAAGATACTTAATCCACTTCAGTTACCCTACTTACTCCTCATATAGCTGTATTATTCCCCCTTTAAGAACTCTATTTCCGCAAGATTTATGGCAGAGAATTCCTCATTCTGACCACCATGTATGTGAAGATATTTTCTACAGTTCCTGTTTAAATGAGGGTTATGCCACAGCTTTCCAAGTAACCATAATTCAGCAGCACAAAACATAGTTCATTTGCTCCTGAAGCTATAAAGAAGTCCCCATTATGAATGTAGTGGTAATCTGGTCACAATTTACCATGGAAATTAATAATGCAACTCATGTGAATGCAGCAGTAAAATACACCAAGGATACAATGCAGGGATGTATTTGAAGTTCTTCATACAAAACAATTAAAAACATTTTGTGCAAAAAACATTTGTGGAGAAATAAGTCCTGTTACAATATAACCACATCGAATACTAGCCATTCCATTGATGCTGGTCTTCTGGTTACAAACAAATCAACAAGGCTGTGTCCTAATAAAATATACATACAACAGATAAAACAAGATTAAAGCACACCTCATCACAAGTTATTTGTAGGAAGTGGTTTTGAACATGAAAACATCTCCCAGAAGGACAAATCACACTAGGAGTTGGTATTGCTAGTTTGGTTATGTTTCCATTCTAAAAGAATTATACATCCTCAGTGACTGCATGACACAGCAGTTCACTTACTCAAGCAAAAAAAAATGTCCAGTTCTTCGTAATGGAGCAAGTTGAAGTTCATCTGGATTATCTTTGTAGCCCAGATGCTTAGATACATGAAATTAAGGAAAAGAGTTTCCTCAATGTGTTTTATGACAAGCTACAATATTCTCTGACATACCTTTCCTTCAGCATCAATTTCAATAACATTTCAAAGAATGTTAGTCCTCACAACTCCCCCTCTTCCCTCAATTCATTCATCAAATTGATCTACCAAACTCAATTCTCCCCGACGAAAAAAGTTGATTGTCTTCAAAAAGCTTGCATTTTGAACCAATTTATATTAAATAGTTGCATAGCAACAAATATAAGTGAAATTTACTTACTATTTATATAAATTTAAATTCTAATTTAAAATGTGGCTTAAACCAGATATATGTTACAGTTATATTCTTTTACCAATGTCACCATTCGTATTTTACCAGAACCTGTGAATTTTGTGAAAGTTCAATTCAGTTTTGCTGGGAGAAAGCTTATAGAACTGGACATTTCAGAGATCTGTTTACAAAAGGAGGCATACTCGCTTCAAAAAATGTCCACAGAATGTTATTTGTTTTTGTACTTTGTTAGAAAATTAAGCTTTCCTCTGAAATATCACACTTGTTACTGGGTATGTAACTTCTTTTCATCAAACTCTCACATATTATTCACTTGTGTGGTGGAGTTAATTCTCCTCACAGAACAACAAATAGCTGAAAAAAGATCATTAATTCAAAACAAAATTGCCACAGTTCTCTGAAAGGTCTAATGGGTAAAGGTACAGTTCTCAGTATGGTACTGAGACTTACAGACCTGAACTGCCTTTCCTATCCTCATCTCAGCCAGCAGTTAGAACACAACAACTGGTCTCAGTATTCTAGAATATGCAAGAGAGGAAAATAATATTAATTAAGGTTATTGCTGCTAATGACTACTCAGTGATGTTTGCTGAAGAGCGAGTGACTGTGCAGACATCACTTGAGCATGGAGGTCACAGTAATGAGCTCCTCTATTGTCAAACAGAGGGCAGGTTCACACATGATGAATGGCCACTTAAAACAGACAGAGTTTTGTACCATGCAACCAGAAAAAAAGTACCTTCAGGATAAGATGGCAGGAAATAAGGGGAAAAATATTTGCTGCAATAGTGCAGAAAAGTACTTTTTCACAGTTTGGTCAGGAAGATGATCATAGGTGGCTGACAGCTAAAGCTTCACTAATGCGTTGTCATGTAAATAAATCTTCTTTTCGTTCCCTATTTTCTTTCTAAAATCAGATTATACATAATTATAAAAACTGTAGAAAAAAGTTCTAAGAATATATATATATATATATTACAATTCTGCCCTGATAACAGATTCATTTCCCAATTGGCCATCACTGTCCCCCAGTAGTGTTGTCTGTATTGGGTCCATTTGCATTGTTTTGTGGGACATATGTGCAAAGATTGGCACACTGGTTCCGCTAGGATGGCTTGACATGGATAGATGATGAGATAGCAATGGAGTGTTTGCATCATGATTTGATCCTGAGGAAGGCAAGCTTGTCACATGGCCAGTGCTTGTTGATCCACTCCCGCTGCTAGGTGATCGGCTCTTTGGCGGCGGACCATGCGGAATCATTCTTGGTGGCCCTTGTTGATAGTGGGTCGCTGTGTAGGCAGCAAACCCTGCTGGTACAGGATAACTGTTAACTTGGATGAATCTCTGATGCTGCGCTATTGATGGACCAATTAGGCCTCCAATTTGGGTCTGAGGTAGACCCTGTGCTTGATATATGTGTATAGGATACCTTGGGTTACTGAGATTACTAACTGGGCTTGCACTGAGAGATGTTGTCTGGGTTGTGGCATTCCCTCCAGATGGTGTTGTAGAACTGGTATGACTTGAAAGGCCTTCCCAGGACCTCAGCCTGGCATGAATATCCTTAAATCGTGGTCTTCTGGCTGGGATCTCGTGCCAAGTTTCGGTCATTAAATCATACATTCTAGGAGGACAATCTTCTGGGCATGGAAGTAACTGCCTCTTCCGTATCATTTCTATTACCTCTTGATTAGAAAATCCATAATATGGCTGCAGTCCAAAACTAAAAATCTCCCATAGAACCACACCAAAAGACCAAATATCTGAATCACTGGAAAACTTCCCAAACAGTATAGCTTCAGGGGGCATCCAGCGAATTGGGAGGAGGGATTTATTTTGCACTCTGTAATAATCAGCTGCATATATCTCTCTTGAAAGGCCAAGATCGGATATCTTCACTCGCAGTTGTTCTCCAATAATAATGTTACGTGCTGCAAGGTCTTTGTGAACAAAATAATGGCTAGATAGGTATTCCATTCCAGTTGCTATCTGTATGGAGATGTGCAAAAAATCAGCGTGGTCCAGGCTAGATTTAACAGTTCCATCTTCATCACTGCTGCAGCCGACGTCAGAATGGGGTGATCGCATGATGAGAAATTCATGAAGGTCACCATGGTTCATGTACTCAAAGAGCATGCACACTGGTTGTTCCTGTGTCACCACCCCAAGGAGGCAGACGACATTGGGGTGATGCAACTCTGACATCAGAGATGCCTCCTGCTGGAACTCTGCCCAAAGCTGGGGGTTACTGAAGTCTTTCAGGGTCTTTATAGCAACGAGTTGGGCATGGTCCATTCCTGGAAGGTAAAGATGACCTTTGTAGATTTTCCCAAAGGCGCACTCTCCTAATTCTTCCATAAACCGTACAGCAGAGAGAGGCAGCTCCTTAGCTTTACACTGCTGGATGAATGAAAACAGATTATAAGGTTTGGGATCAATAACGTCAAACAAAATTCAAAACAAATTATATATGAATTGGTTCATTGATAATATAAGCTTAATAAGTCTATTTTAGGTACTTTGGTAAATTATTTAATGAGTGGTTTGTTTCATACCATGAATGCAACATATGAGATATTTGACCTAAAATAGTAAAATGAAAATCTGCAACAAATATGTCCCCAAACTATGCTAATTTATTTATTTCTTTTGCCATTCAAATTACACTAATTGTTGCACTGATATCCCATCATACCTTACCCTTAAGTGGCCAACTATAAGTCCAAATTGTTTGCCTCATCAGAATATTACATAACATCAGAGCCAAATCCCATCCTCATTTGATGCCTATGATCACATCTGCAGACAGGATCAGGAGAGGGAAAACTTGGTTCATTTTTCTGTTCCCTGGAGTCACTAAAAAATTACAATAACCCCCATTAGGAATAGCTGTCTCAGCAAAGGCCAAGAATTTCCCAGGACAATGCTGGTCTGTATGATGCAGTTTAACTCCCAGTATTGATTTTTACCTACCGAGTCAATTTAGGTGGCTGCAATGACTATGCCAAATTTTAAACGAGAACAGAAAACAGCTACTAAGTATTTTGAAAAAGATAAGCCCTCCACTCCATTCATGACACGGGAACTAAAAGAACTACTATACTACTTCAAATAAAATATTGATTTCTCTTGAAAACATTGGAGGTTGTATTTTCTTACTGCACATACCCTCACTTGTCAGAGGGGCACCTCAGAACAAGGACACTAACAGCACACAATGTTCCAATCGTTTAAGCAAACAGGAGGCATGTTGGGAGTCACACACACACACTTTCCTGATCTGCGTAGGTTGAGACACTGTGCTAGGAGTGTGCAGTTGGAAATTTTACCCTTATGAAGCTGACGTTTTATTCAGGAATGCTGTGCCATCAGGAAAAAGAGAAAAGAAAGCACAGGCGTTAACCTCTCTCATGACTTGTGCAGGTTTTTCCAAAGTAGCCTGCATAAAACTAACCTGTAATGTGACTTTTTTTTCAAAAAATGAAAAATACGTTCTGTGCTTCTTACAGCACCTCATAATTCAGGATCTTGTTTTAGAATACACTGTGGATTCTACCACTTAATAAACACCACTAAAATACTTCCAAAGCTGCAATAGATTTGAAAAACGAACCCATGCATTGCATGGCAATGGCAGGAAATAAAGTTTCATTATAAATGCACAGATGGTCTGTATTAAGAGCAAATCCTCAAGGGCAAGGTTGTTTTAAACTGACATACACTATATTATACACCGAGTAATAAAAGAAAATTGACCTCTGCATGACTCTGGGTGGATTTTAGTTTTGTCTCTTTGCACCAAGACTGGGTGACAATCAAAAGAGAAAAGAGGAGCCATAACTTTGGAGTTTCAGGAAAGCTTGTAACACGACAGGAGGCTATAAATCTGCTTGTCTTTGTTTGACAGACTGGTCTTGTAGTGAGACGACCAAACTGTACAGCAAATGTAAGATACACGCTCGGTTCTCAGCCAAGATAAACTGAGCCCAATGGAAAAAAAAACAACTGACTCCAGACATGCCAGATTTCCGCATTTTCTTTCCCTCTTTCTTAAAAAGCCACTTATGTTAAGTACCAGGCAAGTCTGGGTTTCATTTACCACGTTTCAAAAAAAAAACAATTAAAGTGACCATATTCCTTCTGTGTTCTGTTCACTGGACCTTCCTAAATTCTTTTTTTCAAATACTGAAATTAAAACTTTCCATGCATACCTTTAATTCACAAAAACTTTTCTTCTCTTTTACCTATCCGACAAAACAAAGTGGTAGAGAGCTAATCCTCAGTCCTGCAGATAAGTGGTATAAAGATGAGACCTACAGTCCAGGAAGGACCTTAGACATCACTCAGTGTGTGCTAAGTGAGCTCATTCCAGCTGAAGCAACTGTGAGCTGCTACCATCACCTTCTGTGATGGGAAATGGGGGAAAACAGAAAGCTGTCAAGAACATGCTTTATTATCCAATTGTTCCCACTAGAATGCATGTTATTTTGTCGTGGGAGGAAGAAGGTCAGGTTTATGCTTTAATAGTTAAATGGGCTGCCCACACTTTCTGTTGACTGTTACCATGGGGTTTGAATGAGGTACCAGAGAGCTGTCGGTGTCTATGGAACCATATTCCAGTATAAATCAGGCCCTGAGGAACAGAGTGAAAAAAACAATTGCCAAAAATTGTATAGATCAATCTTATTTCAGCATTTAGGGAGTTATTGAGGATACAGTTACTATAAGAAGGACGTAAAACCTAAAACTTGACAGGCAAAGTCCATGGATTTATAATCGAGACCAATAATACATGTACCAAATGTACCTGATGTTGCAACATGATGCCTTTTTTTAACCTAATGATCAAAGAATTCTTGGGTCTCCTCTCCCCCAGGTGAGATTTCCTTCCTCCCTTGTCTGGCCACAGTCAGTTCAATCCCTTGCCCCTATGCCCCTTGCCAAGAACCATTCAGTTGAATTCCTGGCAGCATCCCATCATTTGGTGAGAAATTAATCCAGGCAATAATAGCCTTCCACAGAGGCTGAAGAGCTGCTGAAAGCTTTCTTTGGGAAGGGCCTACCGAAGTAAGTGCCAATCAGGAACTTAAATGGCCAGCAGCAGGCCTTTCCCAGGATCAAGGAGCCTGGGGTTGGAAATTCTGCCCCATGATAGTCATTGGTCAGAGGCTGACAGCTCTCCAATTGCAGGCAGTGCCACCTGAAGGGGTAGCAGGGGTTGGCAGTGCACTCACCAGAAGTCCAGGGTGGCAGAGGGACTCCAGGCCAAAGGTGAATGAGGGCATTGCAGGCAGGGCAGTTGCTGGCTGGGGAGAAGGCAGGAGGCTGGAGGAAATGGCTGGGGTGGTTGTCAGCACACCTCTCCCCTCAACAGCTTACCCCCCACCCCACCCCCCATCTTCCTGACTGTGAGTCCCTCGATCAGCCAATGATTACCACTGAAGAAGGGACTCCCACTGCTTCTTCAGCCTTAAAGAAACCCAGTAAGAGCTTGTTGTTTGGGCTCCCCACCCACCAACTGCAGCAGCAGAATGAGCCCTGAAAGTGAGTTTTAGTTCCAACTTAAGCATCTCAATTAGCATCAGGGCAAGAAGACTGTCCGATTAACCTTCCTCCCTTGGACATAATCAGGGTGGTGCTGATAAGTTAGTGGGGCCCACATCTAAAACCACACCATCCAAATAAATGTTCCCCTCCATTCTCACCTCAAACAAGGGCATTAAAATGTGCCCTTATCTCTTACATCATTTCCAGGACCTTCGGGTAGGAGACAGTGAGATAAATGCATTTCAAGTTGAGCCTCACACTCTGCTCATTGCAGGATTCCATCTCAGCCTCCAACTGTCCGTCTTCAATGAGGTTACACTGCATTCCTGCTGAGGCAGTCTTTAGATGTTGCTGTTTTATTGTAGAAAACCACTAAGAGTAGAGACCCAACTGTTGAGCAACAGTTGCCTGATGCGGGTCTGTATTTGACCTTCCCAAAAGGGAGGAGGACGTGAGTCAGCTCCCACCAGCACAATCTTGCTGTCTCTTTGCAGACTCATTCAAAGATGTCTGGACAGGGTCAGTCCTCTGTTCTCTCAAATACATGATCCAGTGGAACCTAGGGAAGTGGCTATTTAGGTCTCTGCGTGTTCAGTGATAAAAGAGGTCCACTTTGTCATACAGATTAGGGAAGTCTGAAGCTCAGTTCCAACCTAAGATAAAATTGAGCCAATTACATATTTATACTGAATGAACTCAGTGAGCCTGCCTAAAATCAACTCACTTAGCATGAACAATTTTATTTAGTCATTGTTAAATTGGAAAATTGGTGTGAGGTGAGAATGTAGGACACCAAACCACAGAGTTTGAAAACCAAAAGAATAGAAAAGAAAACAAGGAATTTAGAATGAGGTGATTTGTCATATGTCTGTGGAATCAACCATTGGCAGTTTGTGGTTAGGGTGGAGTGCCATCAATTTTTTGTACCGTGTCTAGAAGCTTATTTGATTAACAATAGTAGAGAATGAAACACTTAAGAACTTAACAAGTAGAGGCAGTTGTCTTAACCTCATGATGTAGCTAATTGCCTGATTGGAATAGGCACAATGCTAGTTAGACGTAATTGCTAATACTAACGGGGGTAGAGATGACACATTCAATGCCATTTAGAGCTGGACTCGTTGATCTCCACCCGATTGCATGATGTTGTCAAATTAATTCTTAAAACAAAGTCTGAAACATTAACTCTTTTAGAACCATTACATTATCCAAAATCTCACCTCAAACTTTTCTCTCCATAGTGAACATTCGTATATTCAGGTTATGTAACTACTTTAACAGTTACCACAACCTTATTGTCCTTAAAATTTGACTTCACAAATTCAGACACTTGGGGTTTCTCTACTCTTTCAGAACACATTTGCTTTAGACTACGCATATTCTGATTTTCTGGGATTCTTTCTCCATTGGAGGATCATTTATATTTTGAATATTGCTAAACCTGGTAATTTGTCTACTTCCATAGCTGCAGCACTCTTAATCTACAAAATTTCATTTGCAGAGAAACTCTTCCCAGCTAACTCATGCCCCAAACGTGTTTTCCAGGAACATGTTCTGAGGGTCACCGGACATGAAACGTTAACTCTGTTTTCTCCTTCACAGATGCTGCCAGACCTGCTGAGCTTTTCCAGCAACTTTGTTTTTGTTTATGTTCTCCAGGAACATTAGTCTCATGAAGGTCCACCAGGGACAATGGTTGCTCTGGTGCAATGTCCTGGATTTTCAGATCAGGGAATTTCTTCTGTTAGACCATGTAGTGAAGCTGAGCACATTGGTCTGGCTTCCACAAAGTTGCATGCAGCTTGTCTCAATTTCCTTCAACCAAATCTCTAGTCTCAATTTGTTGATACTCCTCCTGTGTTCAAGTATGTTAACTCTTTACCTCAATTGTTTGAGCTGTTTGGATGTCATCATTCATCTTCTGTGAATGTCTTCCTGATGAATGAAATATTTTCACATCCTCAGTCATGGTGCTAGAGGATGCATTACCTTCACTAGTACTGATAAACTTCTTTGAAAGATGAAGAACTAAAATGTGGCTTTTGAAATTGTCCCAGCTGTGGTGGCTGTTTTGCATTAAATCTTTGTGAAAGTAAGTATTTGGCTTTCTGCTGCTCTGAAACAGTGGTGCTTCTTTAAATCTTCTAGAAGTGTCCTATAATGTTACAGATGTGCCATTCTTTTGTATTGGTTCAGCACTGCTTGTGCCTACAAGTTTTCTGGTTCCACAGTGGTGACACTGACTCATTGTATATGCTGTTTGTTCTACTCTTTGAATTGGCTTGTCACATTGTACATTATAAAGTGATTAAGTTCTGTTGCTCTCCTGTGGTAATGTTATCCCTCTGCTCCTGGGATTTGTCTGCAAGTCTTCCTAGTTTCTGCTTCAGTACAAAGTGAACAACTTACTCCAAAGTCAAATCTTCTTTGGACTGTAATAAATCTGATGAAGATTCATCAATAATGCCAGCAACTTATGAATCTGATTTCAAACCTCCACAGTCACAGTTTTCCCCTAATCTGTAGAAGTCATTAATGAAATTATCCATGTATTCACCTGAATGCTGAAGTCTTCTGCTTAATTTTGACCTTTCAAGAATTTTATTTGTTCTAAGGTAAAGTAATGATCAGAAGCTTGTGGAATTTCTTCAAAAGCAAATATGCCTTCTTTTAGACTTTAGTAATTTATAATGTCAGCTGTTGGATCTATTAAATTCAATAGTATATTTACTAGTTCATCTTGAGACCTAGTATTTAATTTTGAAGCAGTTTTGTATTTTAAGAACAGTTTCCTCCAAATGGTTAATCCTGCATTCTGTTTGGCTTAATCTGGCATTAAATCTTTGAGGTAGTATTATATCTCCTGCCATTTTCTTCTTCATGTGGTTATTTATTCTTAATACTATAGAATGGTTTAAATTTGTAGCATCTCCATGATGCTTTAATTCTCTTGATTTAATGTCTTTTCAAGCTTTTAAACTTGTGTTATAGCAATTTTGTATTCTTGTCTAATAGATTACTAGCAAAACTGTATCCTTGTACTGATTGTTGAGTATTTTCTCTGTGAATAGTAAGTGTTCCTTTTATCTTTATCCTTCCCAGTCTGATCTCTTATACCATTAATTTAAAGTTTTGTTTTCCCCATAGTTACAGGGCCTTTTATTCTTAGAGCTCTGAAATGATTGCTTCCCAGCCAAATATCCATTTAGTACTGTCCTTATATATCCTTCTTTAAACATTTTGTATCTGTTAAGTGTGCCTAATCTTTATACAACTATATGCAACTATTGGCAGCCGGAGGTCAGGGTGGAATGCTGCCACAAATCCTCCTTGCCATATTAACTGTGTTGAGCATAATTACAAAGAGTATCAGGAGCCAGAGAGGACACGTCTTAGCCAATCGGAATCTAGAGTTGGACTCCTCATTCTCAATCCAAAAGTGAATGAAGTCATCAGATTGAGTGGAGCCTAATGCAGTCTATAACACTGACCATTTTGAAATTATTCATTATCTTTTACAATAGCAATGTCAAGCTTGGATTTCAAAAACTTGAAGATTTCTGGAGACGGGGCAAATTGAGGAAGTTAATGACTTGTATAATTTTCAGATTCTAGAAAGAATGAGCCTCAGTTTCTACTGAATGAGGATATACAGTGAAGCAGAAAGTGATTTAGGACAGCATTGTTACAAATTAGGAGAAACAAGGCAATAAAGATTGGGGAGCACGGGCCAAAATTGTATAAATAAAAGATCAATGCATATTGGTACTGGATAGAAACATGGCTGTGGATGAGAGAAGTGTTTTCTGTCAGATGACAATTTTGTTACATTTACATCTTGCCCATGTTTGTGAGGTGCTAAAAGCTCAGAAATGGAAGCAGTCCTGGGATGGACTTGAACTTTACAAAGCATTACAACATTCTATGGCAAACCAGTGTCTTTCTTTAGAAAGGAATGTGAACCCACATACTTCCTGGAGGTAGCTTGAGCAATGGAGGAGGTGAGAATTCTACGTGACACCATAGAAAGTGAATTCAGTGACAGTGCTAAGGTGAAATGTGGACTCACTAAGGGTAAGAGGTGACAGCTTTTGGTTAGATGAGCAAGCAACACAAATGCTTTTTGAATCACTGAAAACAAAATGAGTCTTCCCACTTCAAGGACAGAGGGGATCAAGACTCAGGCTCTGAGCGTTCAAATGTCTGGGAGTTTTGAGGACTGAGGACTGAGGTCTAAAAATAACTTGATGAACATTTTGTTTAACTATATGAAAAAGAGTGGATAGGTTAAGCAGTGAGTGAAGACAGAATGATGAAGAAATAATGGGAAGGGGCACCACGCATTGAGGAAGCCCCAAGGCATTGAGGAAAAAATTCAGTCAACAATACATAGAGACTAATCTGAGGCAAAACTAGACAGCTAATACCTAGAACAGAGCTTTGATGTGAGATCATGTGAAGAATTATATACGCTTTGGGAATTCTGAGCAAATGATGAATAATCCAAGCTCTGCAAGGGCTTGCATAATATGCATAACGCGGTCTGCAAGTTCATCAATGAAATGGCTATGCCTTAAAATCATACATGTGATAGTCATTAGATCTGAACTCTCAAATTATGTATTCCATTGAACATTAGCAACAGTTCTGATGATATTAGAAAGTGCTTTTTAAGTGCAGCAGAGAAATTAGTTAAAAGGCAAGGATGTTTTGAGCAAGAGTAAATTTCCAAACAAGAAGAGTGCTAAGATTGAAGAGAAGGGTATATTTATAAGGTACATTTCAAGGCATCTTAAGAACAATGATATATCAATTACTACATTTTGTAGGTGCGTAGTTAGCAAAGAAAAACACAGGTTTGAGGGATATTGACATTAATGTTTATAAATACTGAAGTAACGGACAGTGATTCTTGCCAATATCATTAAGATTAGTGTTAGAAAATAAAGATGGATTAAAATAATCATCTTTCCCATTTAGAAGAATTAATCATGTGATAAAGAGGATTCATAAAAGTTGTGAAAAATAAATTTGCTTCGTTATCACAATTTAGGAAAGCAGAAGGCTCCTTTGTAATTGAGAGATATTCCATTTGATTTTGAAATTTAGACAAATATTATTAGAAACGCAAAAGAGACAGCTGCCAAATTTAGTGCAGTGAAGGCAAGACATTTATAGCCATAGCTGATATGTCTATGATGTAAAGTAGCTTAGGCATACTGAAATAATTGTAATTCTGTGGGTTGGGATTTGGACTGTGAAGTGCAATGGAAATTGGAAGGGACAAGATAATTCAGCCTAAATACCGAGCAATGTGGCATTAATGGAATGATTATTTGGGTGATGTTGTGCTTCTGATGTTAAGAAGCTGGATTGAGAGACTTGCAGGAGATGTCTGGGTTGCTGAAGCACCCCAATGTTATCCCAGATCCCAGAACCACGGCTTCATTGTTTGAACAAGTATTATATGAAATAAATCAACAGGAGGCCTAGCTAAAAAGTCAATGCATTAACTTTTTGATATCTGCTCTTTCATTAAAATTCTGTAATACCCTTGGAGCACAAAGCTGGAGTCTGGTGATCATCATTATTTCAGCAAATAAATTCATTTGTAGGCCAGGAAATTTGCGAAAAGACTGATGGGAGTACTCACTGACAGTCTGGTGGTAAAACAACACATTTTACATTCATTGTGAAAATTGCAGGAATATAGACCAACATTTTTATTGTGTTTTGTGCCAATGTATTAGAATTAATTGTTCTCTCAACCTGCCGTGCCACCTCCAATAATCTGTGAACATATTACACCCAGCTTACTGTACTCCTGCGCCCCGTTTAGAATTGTATCCCTTATTTTGTATTATCTGACCAGGTTGAAGAGCAATCCAGGCCACAGGCAAAATATGTTGGCTGGGGGTGGGGGTGTTCACAGTGGGCATCACAGTGGGAGGGGAATAGGATTTGGCTCTCAGCAGCCTCCCTCATGCTGATGTCTACTCCTTTGATCAGGCACTGAGGACTTTCACAAGGGACTCTAGGCCCCAAAGTGCAATGATAACAAGGTGACCACATGGTTTTAGCTGCTAAGCACTCTGCAGGGCAACAGACCTGTCCGAGCTGGGTTAATTCCAGCAGCTGAAGGATGAGGCCTTTAAATGGTCATTAATTGGCTAATTATGGCCTTCAATTGACTGTTGGGCTGGAAAATCAATTAGGGGCTTCTGACCCACAATGTACTTCACACAGAGGCAGGGAGGTTGTATGGTTCAGATATGCCACCATCCCAACTCATTAAATGCCCTTCACGGCTTAAAGTTTATTATCACTGATGGCCCAAGAATCAACCATTGCCTTTACAGAATTCAGATCTGCCTCATTGTACTGTGAAGTTCCATGGAGATAACTACAATTGAGGAGATGGATCTGGTTGCTGACTTTGACTATTTCTGATCAAGGTGGCAGTTTCTCTACATGCATGTGAGTGCTCGAAATATCTGCACTCTGACCAACTCTCCAACTCTTAGCTCTGGCAATGCTTTGGCTGTTCTATCAGAGTGAAATCTGGCTTTTATTTTTGTTTGTTCCTTCACTTTGATCTTGTCACTCACTTCTATTCTGATTTCTGACCTTAGAAGTTTTTGATATATTGGCAAAGTAGTCTGGCTATGACATGACATTAGTCACTAGGGTGGATTACTTGCTTTGCCTTCAGTACATGTGTTTCTCCATTCCAAGATTACCTTGTACACATCACTGCCAGATTGGGTTGATTTTTTATGATCCCTTTGGCAATTTGCAATATAACCTAAACTTTGCATTTGACAGGTGTAGTGCGCAGACGACATGTCATTCTGAATTTCTCAATCATTAACAAGGCACCTGAATTATTAATTCACAAACTGAGGACTACTGTCATTTTTTGCAATGTCAGGAATGTCACATTAACTGAATGTGCTTTTGGACATTTTACACTCTCACTGGTGGTTGAGGATGCCAACTTGCAAATGTCCCAGGAATCCAAATATAGTGAACTGTGACAAGGAGATCAATTCTCATGGGAGTGACGATGTCTGCTCCAAGCTTCATCCACAGCCTGTTGAGGATATGATGAGACATGAAGGTTCTTTTAGCTTGCTTAGTTTGATATTATGGAACACACAGCAATCACTGAAGGGCTTGGTGATCTCATCATTCAGGTTTAGTTGGTGCAGCAACTCTCTTGCTTTCTGCAGATGTGATAAGATTCTTCAATGGCTTGCATGGATATATTTTAGTACCTCTTTTCTTTTGGATAATGATCCTAATCCCTTTGTATAAGATACTACTTTCAGCCATCACGTCATCTCGAGAGTGGTTCATGTGTGGACTGAACTGCCAGAGAAAGTGGTAGATGTGGATATAGTTATAAGATTTAAAAGACAATTGAATAAATACATCAATAGGGAAGGTTGGAGGGATATAGGACAAATACAGGCAAGTGGAACTTGTTTAGTTCGGGGAAATAGTTGGCGTGGACTAGTGGGCCAAAGGGTCTGTTTTCATGCTGTATGACTGTATCTTTGTATGTCTAATACTCTCTTCCAGCAATCAGTGTGTCTTTGATGGCCAAGGTTTCAGGCCATCTTTCCATTACAGTTTCCTAAGGTACATGAAGATTTGCATCATGTTGTATAGTTGGCTTAATCTGATTTTTGTCTGTCAGGTTCTGTTTAGCTGTTAAAGGATTGGCTTCGTGCAAAGCACTGAAAATCTCTTCTGATCCGTGAAGGATTACCAGTTCAAGGTTTTGGCCTATTTCAGCCAAGGTGAGGGATTTTGCTTGGAACTGCTGATCTCCTTGCTCCGCATTGTTTTGGACTCTCAGCTTAGTTTGTCCTCTTGGTTGACCAGTGTTTCATCAAAAAGCTTCAACTTTACCTTTAACGGCTTTCTTTTTGGGTCACCATCTTAGTAATGAGGTCAGCCTGGTGGCCCTCATAGAATATGAGTTCCCTGACTGGAGCTGTTAATCAGGTCCAATCAGGGGGCCCTGGCTGACAGATAAGACCAGGAGTATCAGACATCCTGTTCACTCTGAGGGAGCTGGTTCAGTGTCAAGAACTTTTCACGCGTAAGTAAAGGGTGACTTGGTGACAGGATACTGGCCCCTACGGAGTTATTTCAATTTTGTGCAACTCTACTCAAGTCTGTGAGCTCATGATGTTGCAAGTAGCATCAGTGTCTTTCTAACACTTTGTATTAACTTCATGTTGTTCTTCTGCAGTCATCATTCCAACAGTAACAATCCATTTTTTTTTTAACCAAACGAGTGGAAGACATCAACCTGTCTAGGGTGTGGAATGAATCAGAAGAATCATTGTTTAGCATCTTTCCAACAATCATTTTTACAGGTTTGCTTTAATTTTTTTCAGGGAAATAATTGTGTACAAAGTTGTTGAGCACCTTGAAATTATAACATTGCATCCACCCTACCTCCCCCACCCTTTAAAATGCTACCTTTTCCTTCAAGTTATGTCCTCAACAGGTTTTACATTCAAGACTGTGGCCTTGAGCTTTCTGCTGTGCACTCTGTAAACTGTGCTTCCATTATTTTCATTGGCTTACGCTTGGAAGCCTTGACTGCCTCTCATTGTGCAAATGTGTCATTTCTTCCATTGATACTCTCTTACTAATGCTTCAACACATTCATAGCTTCTGCACATCAATAGCTTTTTTGAGAGTTAGTTTATCTTCCTTTGACATACATGCTGTCACAACAGGATTTCTTGTCCCTAAGACAATCCTTTTTTTGATGAAGTCAACTTTCAGTTGCCCAAATTCACAAGAATCAGCTAGACATCACACTGTCACTAATCAATATGCTATCTCTTCCTGAGCTGGATGTTAATGCTTAACATTCATAAATAACATTAAGAGAAGGTTCAGAGAGGACTGTCAAAGCATCTAAAATTTCTCCCATTTGGGTTTTCTGCTCTTGAGTGAAGACTATGAAGAACACAGCTGGAAGAATTCTTGCCCCAGCATTGCTTAGAGAACTACTACTCTCATCATTTCAAGTTTCTCATTCAAGTAAATAACAATCTTAATAATTCTGCCATTGAGATATGGAGGATCGCCAGTTCACCTTCAATTTCTCTTCCTGTTTATCAGAGCATATACTAGAAAATTCAAAGCCCTAATGACTCCACTGATGTCCTATACAAATTTGCAAACCAAAGTTTTGATTAATATTTGCTTTCAAAAAAACTATTGATTCTGCTACAAATGTCGAAATTAAATCAATCCCAGCTGCACACTTGTGAGACAGGTTCCATCTGGTGGGAAAATAGCTTCTGCCCTGAGACCCATGTTTACATATGATGACACAGACATCATGTGACTATGGTAACCCACAGTGTACAAAGGCATTTATCCAAACATACTGTAAAGTTACACAATTAGAGTATCATTACAGATAATTCAACTTCGCATCAAGATTGACATAAAGAAAAATGCAAAAGTGAAGGATGCCAGGATAATTTATATTGGCAGAGATTAATTGATTTAGTTGCAGCCAAAATAATACAAGTGTTGATTCAAAATCTCAACATACAGAGGCTTATTTAAAACCATGTACTATTGTTGAAATGTAATACTTTACCATTAGGCTAAGATTCATCTTATAGAAGATTGCTTGCTGACTATTTTACTTTGGAAAAATGCCACAGCAATATTAATCTGACACTCAACTACTTGCATGTGAGTGAATGACCACACAGTGAGAATGATTTTCATCTCAAGCAAGAGAGAACTGGGCATAGACGGCAGGCCCACACACAGACAGCGGCTCCCCCTGTACCTGGGAATGCATACTTCCCCCATCTTGTTTGCATTTCATGTTAATTGCACTATTGTCTGAACTCTTAATAGTACTGCATGATACACTGCCAATGATTTTTTTAAAGTCAATTTGTGTCAGGCAAAGTCTGTAGTAGCTTGCTTTTTAAACTTAGGCTTTCTGCTGAAAATTTATGCAGCCAACGCATCGCCATTTACGTTACTATCTGTAAAAAGGATCTATTTCTTAACTTTGGGCTTACCCAGGTGAGGGATGACAAAGACTGGGAAATAGGACACCTTCTCAACTCCAGCACCCCATGTCAGCATCAAGCATTCCTTGTCAATTATAATACAGGCCTGACTGATAGTAAAACCCATGCCAGATACTGCCCAGGGTCATCTCAGAGATAAGGCAAGTGACGTACTGGCACACCTGGAAGCTTGTGACCCTAAATGCTCAAAAGCTGTTTGCAAATGTATCAGCTCCAGCTCCAAATGAACGATGTAGGGGCACAGCAGAGGACATTGGGAACAAACAGCGCTGTAGGGTGGCTGTTTATTAAAACAAATAGCTCCTTCCCTTGTGGGCCACTAATTGGAGGCAGCACAGCATGCAGCCAGCTGCTTAGTTAAGAACTGATCATCCATATCAAAGGACCGCTGCATATGGTAAATAAGAAGTTCACCAACTTTCTTCATGGTAGACAGCCCGGTACTGAGTCATACAGAACTGGAAAACATCAGCTCCTAAACTTAATTGAACACAACTGGAGTAACAGCAACTGTACTATACAACCATGGCGCTCAAGAGAAGGGAAATGAAATCATCCAGCATTTCAATTCCTGATAGCTTCAACGAAAAGACATATTTGGGACTGTACAGGTTGTGTACCCTGCCGAGCCCCTCGGTCAAAGTGCTTACCATCACAGGCAGTCTAAGTGCTTACCATGACGTTGGGCCACCAGCATGCCCCCTGAAACACTGGTGAATTATACCCCGGCACAGGTTATTGACTTCATGAAAGGAAGGAAGAAAAAAATTGCCCAAAAAGCTGTCCAACTGCAGGCTGGAACCACCAGAATGCCATTTAGAAGCTTTGTTTTAAAGTAATCAAGGTGATAATTTAATCAACTGAACAAATCCATATAATTACAGTTATACGCACTGAGTTGAACCAATGAAGTTGATATTTAATATTGCAAATCTTGCATCATGCAAGTACTTAAATTTCAGAGTGATCTGTTAAATAAGAAGTACTAATTGACTGATAATCCTAGTGTTATCTTTTTAATTATTTCCCTTTGTTTTATGTTGGTTTCTGGTGATAAGTCTCAGTTAACACGATGTACAATCAATAAGTGGGGCACTTGTGGTGCAGTGGTAGTGTCCCTACCTCTGAAATAGGAGGCACGAGTTAAAGTCACACCTCCTCCAAATGTGTGTCATAACAACCCTGAAGAGGTTGATTAGAAAATATCTGTGCAGTGGTGGTGTCCCTACCTCTGGACCAGGAAGCTTGAGTTCAAGACCTAGTTACTCCGGGTATGCTATAGACTGTTTGAGCAGGCTGATTAAAATAACTACGAAACTCCTTCCAGAAATGTGTCATACATGTCTGAACAATTTGATTTAAAGATAGTCTATGGAACCCTTGTGAGGCAGACATCTTATATGCCTGAAAAATCAAGCTTCTACTACAAATGTGAGAGGCATTCTTTTTTGTGGAGATCTGCTGGAGCTTTCTGATGTGGAGTGTGATACACCAGAAAGATCATCTTGACTTCCCCATGTTGGTTAGGATAATTCAAAGTCAGCTACCATAATCCTCCAAAAAAAGGGACAGCAAAATCTGTTTAGGTACATGAGTACAGGGCTTTACTGAGGCTTTCCAAAGGGGAATGTGATACACCAAACTGATCGCTAGAGTTCCTACTTTGATGAACAATGAAAGTATAACCATTATAATCACCCGGTTAAAAAGAATTTTCTTTGCATTAATTTTGTGGCACTGCATTAGCTGTTAGTGTACTGCACTTGGAACATGGCCAAATGCAGGAATGGTTCATAGAACATAGAACATAGAACATAGAACATTACAGCGCAGTACAGGCCCTTCGGCCCTCGATGTTGCGCCGACCTGTGAAACCAATCTGAAGCCCATCTAACCTAAACTATTCCATTATCATCCATATGTTTATCCAATGACCATTTAAATGCCCTTAAAGTGGGCGAGTCTACTATTTTTGCAGGCAGGGCATTCCACGCCCTTACTACTCTCTCAGTAAAGAACCTACCTCTGACATCTGTCCTATATCTATCACCCCTCAATTTAAAGCTATGTCCCCTCGTGCTAGCCATCACCATCCGAGGAAAAAGGCTCCCACTGTCCACCCTATCTAATCCTCTGATCATCTTGTATGTCTCTATCAAGTCACCTCTTAACCTTCTTCTCTCTAACGAAAACAGCCTCAAGACCCTCAGCCTTTCCTCATAAGACCTTCCCTCCATACCAGGCAACATCCTGGTAAATCTCCTCTGCACCCTTTCCAATGCTTCCACATCCTTCCTATAAGGCGGTGACCAGAACTGTACGCAATACTCCAAGTGCGGCCGCACCAGAGTTTTGTACAGCTGCAACATGACCTCATGGCTCCGAAACTCAATCCCTCTACCAATAAAACCTAACATACTGTACGCCTTCTTAACAACGCTATCAACCTGGGTGGCAACTTTCAGTGATCTATGCACATGGACACCGAGATCTTTCTGCTCATCCACACTACCAAGAATCTTACCATTAGCCCAGTACTCTGTATTCCTGTTACTCCTTCCAAAGTGAATCACCTTGCACTTTTCCGCATTAAACTCCATTTGCCACCTCTCAGCCCAGCTCTGCAGCTTATCTATGTCCCTCTGTAACCTGCAACATCCTTCTGCACTATCCACAACTCCACCGACTTTGGTGTCATCCGCAAATTTACTAACCCATCCTTCTACGCCCTCATCCAGGTCATTTATAAAAATGACAAACAGCAGTGGCCCCAAAACAGATCCTTGAGGTACACCACAAGTAACTGAACTCCAGGATGAACATTTCCCATCAACCACCACCCTCTGTCTTCTTACAGCTAGCCAATTTCTGATCCAAACTTACAGCTAGCCAATTTCTGATCCAGGGGGGCAAAAGACAAAAAATTTCAAAATTATCGAAGCACAGAAAGCTGGAAGAGCATTTGTTTCTTCCAACTGACGGCTCTTTTCACCCAACATTTGAAGCAAGTGGATTTGGATGTCTTCTTCCAGGTGGCCAAGGAGAAAGATTAAGAAGATGGAGGAATATCTGTGACAACAACTTGGGACTGTCCAACACTGCTGCTGCTGCTACAGCAAAAACCCATATCTTGCTGTTACACATGTGGATAAGTTGGCATGTTTTCATTTGGCCTGTACTTTCCTGACCCCTATTTGATCAACAGTACAAATAGCTCTCATTCAATGTGGTGTTGATTTTTACAACTTTGATCCGATGGACTAACAGGCCAAATAGAAAAGCAAGCTGTACAGCCCTTTTTTAAATTGGCAGAGGGTGCTTATGGGCACTTGTGAATGGGATAGCATAATCATTATTTCAAAGTCTATTTTGTCTTTTGATCAGTGATACTCTTGTGCTGCGATACCTGCCCCAAGTTTCTGTCAAAATTTACCTTAACAGGTTGATTAAAATAACCACAGCTAATAATTCAATATAGCACCTTATTTTACTGTTCATAGAGATCTGCCATGTACCAGTCCCACAAATATTTCACACTGTTTCTCAGAAATATGGTTCAGTTGTCAGGTTTCTAGTGACCTGGACAATTGTTCACCGAAACAAGAAAACAGACTGCTACTTGTCACCTTTTGTGTTCCTGATCTCACTTAGTGCCTTTAAAGAAAGATACATTTAATCTGCAGGACCATTCTGTGAAGGTAAAACTAGAAGGGTAGCAGTCTGATTGCTCCCAAAACTTTCTCTGGGAATCTTGTGTACCAGGGATGCTAACTGAAGATAACAATGTGTAGAGCTGGATGAACACAGCAGGCCAAGCAGCATCATAGGAGCAGGAAGGCTGACGTTTCGGGCCTAGACCCTTCGTCTGAAACATCAGCCTTCTTGCTCCCATGATGCTGCTTGGCCTGCTGTGTTCATCCAGCTCTACACATTGTTATCTCAGATTCTCTAGCATCTGCAGTTCCTGCTATCTCTGATACAATGCTAACTGAAGAACCTGCTTTTGTTTAACAGGTAGTTGGTAGTTTTCAAAACTGTTAAGGAACGTGAGCAATGGACAATACTGCATAGCTACCGATGAGGGCCAAAATGTGCAATTTTGACAAATGGGAGTGATGCAGCGAGAGTCAAATATATTATAACTTTATCTCAAAAGACCTGTTGAAATGACCACTCAAAAGGAATGGGGCATGTTGGAGTAAAAAGAAAGATTGTCAAAGGTTGTCCACAAGCCAACAGTCTATTAAATGTCTGGATATCGTGTTCAGAAATGGAAGGTATCAGAACGTAAGCAAGGCAAGAGTCAGAGGGTAGAGGCCAACAAGATTTGTTGATTCTTCACCCTTCCTGATTCTTGGAGTATATCAACTTTGATGAAATAGTTTACACTTGAAGAAATTTAATGTTTTTAAATGAACTGCAGCGAACTGTCAGAAACAAACCATTTCAGTCAACAGATTGTCACCACGCTTTGAGAATGTTTATAACAGGCTTGGTTGATGGAACGGAATTATGCAAAATTCTTTTCAAGTTGTTCTTCTGGCTGAGCCAGTGATTCTAATAGTCTTAATTGCTGATGATTTAAAACCTCAAACCTGATTTCAAATATCACACATTTGTTTTAATATTACATATATTTTAATGTCACGTGGGAATATGGCTACCGGATTATTACAAGTTTGGTAAGTGATGAAATCCTATTGGACAACACTGACATAGATTAAAACTTTCAATATATCAGTGTAGATATTGCCCTCTACTGGTCACATAATAAGTTGGTAACTTTTCTTTGCATGAAAAACATGGAGTAATTTTTACTGAATTATTTAGGTTTAAAAAGCAAAATGGTGGCTAATATAGAATCTTAAGATTTAGCTTGTCTTTATTGCAGGACACCACCTTGGTAAAAGAGTCAAAGCTAGCTACTTCAATTAGAAATGTTTTTCTTTGGAAGCTCATTAAACAGCAGGTTATCACCTAAAATGCCCGCGAGAACTCAATAAAGAATTAAATGCGCTGCGGCATTTTGATTAGCTAAAGCCTTCATCTCACAGCAACCAATTGTTTGGGGAGCAAACACATCATTGATTTTGATTTCAAGAGCTACTTAAAGGGATACTCACCATTTAAAGGGATACTCACCATTTCATGACCATTGCTGCTGAAGCTGTGATGGGCACGTCTGAAACACATCAGGAGACTTTCTGGGACACTTTATCAAGACTTCACCAACACTCGAGCAAGATTTACTTCGGAAATTCTTTGAGGACTTCACCTAAAAAGAGTAAGTGCTGTGCTACTCCACCTTGTTGGACACCTTGTAGGAGTCACCAGGAGAAAGGGAGTGCTGGGTCATTGGCATCTTTGATAGGGGCTCCCCCTTCACCCGGATAAGGAATGGGTTACTCACAGCAGCAACAGCCAGTACGTGAGAAAGGGAGAGGAGCAGGAGGAAGTCGAGGTAACATCCCTCACCTGTGGGTATAGGACATTCCTCGTTTCAGGACTCCATGTCCAACAGCCTGTGTGTCCGCTCCCTCTTTCTAAAACTGTGTGCCAGTCAATGCTCTCTTACGTATATCATTCCACAAAGATTTGTGCTCTATCAGCACCTCAGTGCTAAATCTGAGGTTTTGGTTAACACCTCCAGACAAGTTCAAATTACTATAACCAGCAATTAGGACCAGAATTATGTGCTAATTCTGGAATTTTAAACAGCCCAGTCTTACTAACATTGTTCCACCTTCATACTTTTCATTCTTTGGTCAGAATCACTGTAAAAGCATTTTGCACGGGAAAATAGACCTGAAAGGAATGTGTGACTTACACTGAAAGTTTTTACAAGCAGGGGAAGGGAATGCATGTTAAATGTAGCACGTATTATAGATGTTTATTGCAATGGTGCAGCTGGGAAATGTCTCAGGGTAGTTTTGTCTGAAAAACGGCACTGACCCTCCTGTACACACACACAAACAGGAATGGACTTGTATCAGGCCATTGGCAATTGGCTGAAAGGAGGGAAGGCTAAAAAATGATGCAGGAAGACCTGAGGGCATGTGCAGCACTGCCATGCCATTTCACCAGGGGTGGGAAAGTTGGCAGACATCGAGTCATTATGAGTCCCTTAAATAGCCACCTAAAGGTCACCTCTCACATCTGTGGGCATTTTGCCCCTTGGCTGGGCAGCCATGTGGAAAGGCAGCCCAGGGAATCCTGTCGCCACTTCCCAGTGAAGAAGGTGAGGTGGAAGCTCAGATTGGGAAGTGGGTGAACTACGAGCAGGAGCCCCTGTTTTTGAGTGCTCCATGGCCCACGGAGCGAGTCCCTGTAACATCACTCTGAGCCTTGTGCCTCTCAGCCCACCACAACCGCTAACAATTGTTGCCCGTCTGACCCTGGCAGCCCCCAAACTCAATGACCATTCTTCAGAGCATCCATCCTTCCATGCTCTCCCATCCAATCACTGCAGCCTCAGCAATGGCCACCTCTACTGCAGGGTGCCTTCATGGGTTCTACACCAGCTGAAGTGAGCTTTGGTGGTGGCATCCCCACTGTGTGTATAAATTCCTGCCCACGGTTTTTACTACATTGCTGACGGCATAACTACAGTGGAACTAGAACAGTTCCAAGGAATTTTCTAGACACAGTTTCTTTTTTTTTACACATGTGGAAAAGTGACTTAAGGAAAGACACATTGTGGAGGGAAGCGATAACGTTCATATAAAGAAATGTTAGATAGAAAATGGATAGAATGATAGAACAACACTTATAAACACAACAATAATTTCTTACCTTTGGTTTGTACGCATTCAACATGGACATTTCGACATTTTGCCCTCTCACAGGTTTTGGCTGTCTTTGGATAACGGGCGTTGATGACTTTTGGTTATTCCGACAAATACAGATGAAAAAGAACAACAGGGCAATTGCCAGGGGAATTGTAACACTAGGGACCAGGATGTAAAGAATTTCCATCTTGTTGTTTTCTTTTGAGTCTGGTTTGTGAAGGAAGGAAAAAAAGCACCTTAGTCCCCTTTTAACAAATTTCAATCCAGTCCACTTCTTTCATGACTTTGGGAAATCTCAAAGTTTGCACAGCCAATGGAGTACTTTTGAAGTGCTGTTGGGATTCAGGAAAAAGCAGCAAGTATTTGAGCATACCATAACCCCACAAATAACAACCAAATAAATTACCAGGTACCTATTTTAGTGGTGCTGCTTGAGGTGGTTCATTTTGGCAAGGACAGTAAAAGAGCTTTCCTGTTTTACTTCAAACTGTGTCATGGGATCATTTATATTTATCTGTCAGGATAGCCAGAGCCACAATTTATCTCATCCAAAAGAGAACACATCAAACAGTCTAGCAATCCTTTGAAGTCAATCCATTTGACACATTCAGAATCTTTGGAGTATGTTTGACACCCCAATCTTCTGTCTCAGGAGCAAGGGGGCTCACACTAAGCCAAGGCTGACAGATCATGAACAAACTGCAACTAACAGAAGGAATAAAACAACACTTCATCGTACTTCAAAGGTAAAATGTAACATTTTAAAAGTGCTTCAGCTCAAGAATCTAACACTGTTCGATACTGTAGTATGGGAAAACAACACAAGACTCCTCCATCCTTCAGGAATAAATCACAACACAAGTGATAAAGCATGCATTAACTGCAAGAATAAAATATGAATCATTATGAAAACTATGGTGAATTTGAGCATTTTGCCCAAGTCACAAAATACAATCATGCCTTATTGGAGCATCACACACCTCAAAAATCAAGTGCAATTTACTTACTTTTAAATTACAATGCATTTCAATAAAGAAGTACAGCCTATTTCAGTTATGAAATTGTTTTCTCTTTACTGAAATAAATATTGGTGATTGACAGTGATATGATTTCAGTGACAGTAAGATGTGAGATATTACTGATCATCCAGTGAAACCTCTTTTTTAAAAGTTCACTTTCAGAAAAGCTCAATGGGCAATCCTTTGCTCACTTCCATTCTGTTAATCTTTTCTTGTTTGACTCTATTTTAGCAATACCTCAATTTCAATTGCTTTCCCAAACTTTTCTCTATCATCCCTCCTATGACTCAAAGATAATATCCTGCAGTTTGGTGCTGCTTACTGCATACTCCCTTTACCACCCAACACTCTGATTTCTGTTTTCTCAGATCCTTCATAGTCTGTGGAACATCGATCTGTCCTTGGCGTTTCTTTCTTTTGTTATGTCCAACTTTTAAAAACTCAGATTTTGTATTTCCCTGACCATTACTTGTTGCTTTAAGTTAATTTTGTTATTGTGCAGGACTAAGGATCTTTGACCCTCACCGATATTTCTCAATATGGAAAATGATAGAGGTACTGTATACTGACTCATTGCATAATATCTAGTCCCCTAAAATTTCAATGGATGATCCTTACCACACAATGGAATTTCACACAACTCCAATTTTACTGATTCATCCAGAGTAAAGCACCATGGAGCATCCTTGTGGTTCCCTGGGTTCCGGCAATATGAGTGACCACCGTTGAGTTCAGGATATTTAACAGCAGTGTAAGAATGACTGTGTGGATACTGAGAATTCCATGGCTGACACTGACGGCCTGATTTGGTTACACTCACAGTCCCCCGGTAATCAATACCACTAATATTAAAACATTTGTGATCTGTGGGGGAGAAACAAAAGACACAGTACAGAAACAGTTGCTTGACAAAGTAAAACTCAAATAATGCCAAAGAGACATGCTGCTATAATTGGATCATCAGGACAAACACAAGAATGCCAAATTTCAAACAATCACAACAATTTATATGACAGGAGGTATGGAATGTTGCTCAGTTAGAAACTTGACTCGAATAGGCTGAGGTGTTGCTATGGTGAAAGAAACAGGGATAGGGTCTCTCATCCCATGTTTCCAGGTGATTCAAGAGAACTAATTTTGTTTGCAGAGAATGGGTCCCTGCATATAAATGTATGTCACTTCTAGGAAGCTTAAATGAGCTAAATTTTAGGTTCGAGTATCATTCATTATTGCTGTGGTGATACAGTTCCAAGTCGGTTAGAATAACATGAACAGAGTGTCACTTGGAGGGGATTTTGCAGGTTTTGGTGTTCCCATGGATCTACTGACCCTGTCCTTCGAGACTGTAGAGGTCATGGGTTTGGAAAATGGTTGAATTAATTTCTGAAGGTCGAATTAAATTTCAAGGCAAGTACCTAAGTCCTAGACTATGAACGTTTGAGAGCTCAATCCTAATTTGTGTTTAATGAGAGGCCTAAGCTCAGCTGGAACCACGAGAGATTCACTCAACTAAATTGGCCATGGCAGCTCTGGGTTGGCAACGGGCACATCAGTTGGGATTCATCCTGTTGATATTGTTACAGCATCCCTGCTGGAGAGAAATGTATCTAGATGGGTGGTGAGCAAAGAATCAGACTCAACTGTGATGCCCTTTGTGGTCGAACAGTTTACTTACACTCATTACCAATAGTGGCCAATCAGTACCTATGAAACCATATCCCAGCAAGGAATGAAAGGTTTTAAGGACAGGTAAAAATGTAATTTGTCAGTAGCCAAGTTTATATTAGCCATGGCAAATTTGTTATATTACTTAATATCTTTCTAGTTTTCTTCTTGAATATTGCTCCATATTTTTGTTTTTAGTCTAATCCCTGTTGGCAAGCTATTTGACTGTGAAAGCCGAGTCTGATTCCCCAGTTGTTTAGAAGTGTCCGAAGTTCTCTGCTCAGTGAACCGATCTTAGCTTGGGCACTGGTGAGAAGATTTGCCTCAATGAACCTGGGTTTAATGAGGAGAAAGAAAAGAATCAGGATTTGAGCAGGTGATTGCAATGCCCCTGCTTGCAGTATATCGGACGTTCATGCATACAACAGCATGTACTAATCAATCATGGGGAATAGCCATTTGAAAACGTTAATTGCTGACACTCAGTAAATTAACCTCTGGCACCAGATAAGACCATTAGATGTTGGAGCAGAAGTAGGTCATTCAGCCCATTGAGTTGGCTCTACCTTTCATTGTGATCATGGCTGATCTGATAATCCTCAATTCCACTTTCCTGCCTTTCCCCTATAACCCTTGATCCTCTTACAGATTAAAAGTCTGTCTATTTTTCAGCCTTGAATATGCTTGACGACCCAACCTTGAGAGTGCTCTGCGATAAAGAATTCCACAAATTCACCACCTTCCAAGAGAGAAAAAAAAACCTCCTCATCATTAAATGTGCAACCTCTCAATCTGAGATTGTGCCCTCTGGTCCTGGACTCTCTCACAAGATGAAACAACCTCTCTGCATCTGCTCCATCAAGACGCCTAAGAATCATATGTGTTTCATGAAGATCTTCTCATTTGTTTAAACACAATGAATATATGTCAAAACTACTCAATCTCTCCTCATAAAAAATACCTGCAATCCACCTCGTGAATCTTCTCTGGAGTGCCTCTGATGCCACCATATCTCTCCACATACGCATGCGCGCGCACACAAACACACACATTGTCTGTCTCACACACACACACTCACATTCTCTCTCTTTCTCACACACACACACACACACATACACTTTCACATTCCCTCACTCACCCACAAACTCCCTTATGCACGTACACATGCACACTCTCACATTCCCTCTCACACACACAAACACATACACACACTCTCTCAAACTGTTGGACTGATCAATATCCTCCCAGAGTCAAAGTTCTCAATATTACTTACCTTTATTGATGGGTTCTGCCATGGGAATTCCAATACGCATGCAATTTGCTGCCTCCGGACTGTCTGGCATGGGGAGATCTTCACAGTTTGGCAGTTTCAATCTCATTAGGATCAAAGGATTTGATCTGGCAAAAATATATTCTGTCTTGCAAAGGTCATTTTCCAGTATTTCACACTCATCTCTGCAAAGGTCACGGGGTTTAGGCACTGATGAGGTATCGTCACAGTAAGGGAAGGCAAAGTGGCACAGAGATGGGATGGCAAACTGGGAGCAACGATCAGTTAGATGATTTGAGGTTCCAATCATTGTGAAAGCAGCTACAGGATAAATGAACGAGATTATTAACTTCCTTGGTACTTTAAATCGTTCTAATTTTCCAAATCAGTTGCAATGACTGTATCAAATAAAACAAATTGACTCAGAGCTCAATTTAACTTTAGAAAATATTCAATACTCTACATAATCTTTACTAATGCCATCAACATATGTTTATTTGAAGAACTTACAAGATGCCCTGCTTTTCTGTGAAAACTATTCTTGGACACCTAGTTCATTGTAAATGACTTAACCCTTTAAATTGTTTCAAAGTCCTCCTGATAGCTCAAAGAGTAATTGCACTGCCAGAGGTGGAACAAAACCTGAGCACACTGAAAGGCCCCAATATCATTCCAAATTTGTTCCACGTAACTTGTTGGAAAATGTGCCTCTTTGGATATCAGGTTAGAAAATAAATTGGACTTGTCGGCAGCATTTTCTCATCTATGTGATTGAATATTGTCTTCATTCAAACAGTTTGAAAGGCCTATTGAGTAGGTCACAAGAGTCCTTGCAAACACGTGCCTCAATGAATCAGCACTTCTTATAACTTGGCTATTCACTGAGGCAGAATGCTTAATTTACTAACTCCAGAAAAGGCTTTTCATTTTCAGTGTGATCGCAGCTTGCAACCAGCACTTTGATTAAAGTACACTACAGGAAGAGCTCATCATTGTCATCCAATACCTCCCACACCTGTGATTTGATTTTCAATTTCCCCTTGCATCTGCAGTGAGTCCACATATATGCTGCTGTTTGCAATGAACCTTGCACAGGCAATACCCCTGTAGGGCTGACAAAAGCCATCTTCTTCAAATGTCACTCTACAGGATGAAAGGAGACACAATGTAAGATTAATTTGGAAGTGTTTGTTTAAATCATAATTTAACAGTCACTAGAGGGCACTGTTATAAACATCTTTACCAATTTCACACAGTTGTCAACTCGCAGTATTCAAAACTTGTCTGAGAACATCTTGAAAAGATTAAATTATTTGCAAAAAAAACACTTCAGTGAACTTCTAATTTTAGCTTTATTAGCTGACAGGAAAACCAAACTTCTGAACTGCTTTACTCTCATTGTATTATTGATAATCTATTTCTTACCGATGACTTTTGTTTTACAGCTTGCTTGATGTCAATAATTCTAAGGCACAGGCCACAGCACTGGCTAGGGGAATCACTGCTGTGATTCTTGACCTAGTGCATCCAGATGGTGAGTTGAAATGGGCTATTCATAGCCAAACCCAATCTTGCTGGAAGTATGTGTAGCACAGGGACCACTCAAAGACATGAGCACATCATCTACCCCAATATGCTGCCTGATCAGTATGTCACTTTTTGGATGAGTTGTTAAACTGCCTGCCTGTTGACTATGAAAGATCTAATGGGCCATGAAGTCTCCCAGTATCTTGGACACCATCACCAAAAACCGATTAACAGGCCATTCTTAGCATTCTGGTTTGAAAGATCTTGCCCTGTGCAATTTGATTGACATATTTCATAAATTAATAACAGTAACTGAATAAGAAAGTAATAGGTGTGAAACATCTTAAGACAATTCTTAAAGAGACAATAATGGTTACATAAAGCTACAAGGTGCTTTTTCCTTCTTTATGTGATGACTGGATGGTAATCACCAACTCATGTCCTTACTGTGGTTTGTCCATGCTGTTCCATTTGAGACCAATGATAGTGCTGACTTTTAAAGATACACAAATGTAGGCAGAAATGGGTCAGTAAATGATTTAATTGGCTATTAGGGAAAATAGTGAAAGCACAACCAAGTTACTATTAAATAAAAACACAAAGAACTGTAGATGCAGTTATTCTAACTTCTTCTAAAAAAGGCTTATAGTTATTACTCTGTGTCATTCAGACCAAGGAGTATTGTGCAATGTGGCCATATCTAATATTTGTATCACTTGCTTGAAGATATCAGCTAACTTAGTACAGTTTGAAGATAAAGACATCATGACTAATATAGTTTAGTGCTTCATCAAACAATGCCTTTCTCAATTGGAATTAGAAAAGTTCAGTATAACCTCAGATCATTTACTGAAGATAAACTGATGCATTTATTTCTCTTGTGGAATCTATTATCTCTATTGCTTTCAAACTGCTAATTTATCTCATTAAAAAGGACTCTGTGCCTTTTTGAGGAATTCAGCATTGGAAAGGGATAAGCATACTCACAGTTACCCCCTCCTCTTACTGCTGACATCCCTCAGCCCACGTTCTGCAAACTTACCCTATGACAGCCCCTCCCCAATCATTCATCTCGATCCTAGGGATCCTAGGCCTCCCGTGGGTATGGGAGAAGCAGAGGTCACTGCCTCCCTGCTGTTCGATAGAGTTCCAGGTCCCTGATCTGCTGGAAAACCTTGGCAGCCAGGACACCCTCCTCCCAGGCTCTTGTTGCCAGGGCAGACATGCTTCTGTCTAATTCAGGGTCTGAATGACATTTAACATGGCAAGTACACTCTGAAAAGAAGTGATGTGGGCATTCTGACAGATGGAAAACTGGTGGAGGAGAGCACTGTTTCCTCCAATAAGTGCCTCCCTGAGTCTCCACTCCAGAACTCACATCAGTGACATTGCTACAGTTAAGGACAGGCTGCAGGGCGAATCACCCTGACACTGCCCAGGGTGATATTTGACAGAGGCATATCATTGAAAGCCCTTAAGGAAGGCTCGTTGAATTAAGTCCCACTTAACTGGCATTCAGGCCTGGCCTGGAATTCAGGACCCCAAAGGTGGAAGTCCCATCCAGCCAGAGCTACCAGTTAATTTCTTGAACAGTAATGCCATCATGGCTCCTGCCAATACCAGACTTATCCCAGGCCAAGTGTCATCAATGGATAGCAGGAGGGGTGTTCAGCAGTGGGGCTGAGTGTGACCACCACCCTCTCTTCAGCTTCTTCAATCAGACACTGCATGCCTCTGAATGAAGCAAGCCTCCCCTGCTGTGTGCTGTAAGACCAGGGGAGGTGGGATCAGATTAAAGGCCCACTTAAGGACCTCAACTATTGCTAGGCTCAGACCATGGGTCTTTCCACCATGAACATAACGAGGGAGAAGGTGGGGAGGTGATAGTATCACAACTCTCCCACCTGAGCAACTCATCCCATCCCACCACCAAATCCGCGGTTGGAAGAGTACATTAAATATTGCCTCTGGTGAAGGGATTGGGGAACCCACAGAGGCTGCATCTCAAACAAGCTCTAATTAAAATAAACGTATTAGTCATTCATTCACTCATTGTCACTCAGCCCTCCCGACAGTGGGTGGTGCTGTGAAAACTTTCAAACTGGCGTCTCCAAAACCCAAAGAAATCTACCAACAGATCCTGGGCTCCTGTACGTCTTTAGATTTGTGCTTTTTTTTTATGCATGTGGTTTTTGTCATCCACACTGATTCCATTCTAAACATAACAAAAAGATTTTGTGTTTCCAGTGAGAAGCTGACACTGCTGTTCCAAAAGGAATGGAAAAGGAAAAGCTTGTGAATGACTTCAAATGCAAAACTTATAGTGTAATTAGTAACTGTCCATCCCTAGATTTAGTTGTACCAGGCGTCAACATTGAAATGAGCTACTTCAACCATGCAATTCACATTGCTACAGTCAGAGCTGCAGAGACTTTTATGAACCATATATTTATGCAATATGATTATAATAGCCTACAAATCTTGGAAAAGCATAACACAAAAACACTAAAAGCTCAAGTAATTCAAAGACAAATGAAAATACCACAGAAAAACCTCTAACTGAAAAAGTTGCAATTTGGGTAACCACCGATGCATATATATATACAACCAACATGGAATTAAAAATTACTCCCAGGCCCAACGTTGCAAATTGCATCTTCCGGAAAAGCAATCACAATACATTGTATCGAATGCAATCGACAAAATGTTACTTTGTTTGAAATAAATGTGATTTTACAGCAAGGCTATAGATCGGAAAGTGGCAGGGATCCTTGACAGTTCCAGGACATCACTGCAGAAGTTCTATAGTGCAGTGTCCTAGGCCCAAACTGTTTCAGCTACTTCATCATCGGTCTTCCCACCATCACAAGGTTCAGTTCCATTCACAACTCCTCTGATAATAAAACCATCTGTGCTCAGATGCAGTAAGAACTAGTAAGGACAGCCTTGGGCTGATAGTAGTAAGTAATATATATGCCAACCAAGTACAGGAAATGACCATTTCCAACAGAAGACAGAACTTTGCATTCAATGTTGGGCAGGACATGTCATTTTTTGCCTGATACCAGACTCTTGCTCCATTCTGAACTCGACTCCAAGGAGGACAATAGAAACACTTAGGAATATTCTTAAACCCTTCCAGAAGAACTCAAAGATAGCTGCTGACTCACTGAGACCCCAGCTTATGAATGGCCAAAATGGAAAAAGCTCAACTGGAAAGGCACTGAACACATGGAGAGGCTTGGTCAGGAACATTCAGGGGTGAAGTTAATGCGTTGGAGGGAGTGCACAAGCCTCCAAGTAACCCACTGAGCTGACCACTCTGATTCATTTCCTTCTGAAACAGCTGACAAGTCTAATGCACGATCTACAGACACTGCCAATGCAGAGTGGGAGCAAGTCATCTTCAATCCTGAGGGACGGCCTAAGTGGGAGGATCACTGTTAAACTGCTGAATCTATAACAGCCCTTGAGAAAGTAGATGGTTTAATGATTCTTTTACTTTGGAAGAATAATATGAATGTGTTTTACAGCTGTTTGAAAAGGATTAGGATTAATAGACTATTATTCCTCATTGTTTCCTTTCTCTAGGCAGCCTACTTGCAAGATGAGTATTTATTCGCCCTCCCTAATTGCCTTTAAAAGGTGGTGATGAACTGCCTTCTTGAGCTGATAAAAATCATCTGGCATAGGTACACCCACAATTCTGCAAGGAATGGAATTTCAAGGTTTCCAACCCAGCAACAGTGAAAGAACAATGTTTTGTTCTAAGTCTGCGTGGCTTGGAGGAGGGGCACTTGCAGATGGTGGTGTTTGTTGATTCAGGTCACACTTCCGAAAGGGTGAATAGTGGACACTGCATTAAGCTCCAACCTATCTGATGATGTCAAAAAGGTTTTGGAAAAGACAGAACATCTGAAGATCTCGTAGAACGAAGACCCAAATCCACAGATCTCCCAAACATCTTAGTAAAAATGTCTCATTTACTAATAAAGTACATCTTATTTAAGGATCTCTTCTTGTTAAGACTCACCAGTGGTTTTCCCCTGCCACTGTAAACCAAGTAAGCCCTTAGATCCAGTCAAGGAACAAGGATGGTGGCAGCAATCTACCCTAACCCAAGTTGGTTGTGATTGGCATTGTTGCCATGCAGATGCTGCTCTTGTCTTTTTATTCGGTGCAAGTCATGTGTTTGGAAGGAACCTTGGAGTTTTGATGCACTGTATCTTACTCCCATTGACTGCAGGTCCTTTATGTCGTGTCCAAAGAACCGGCCTGATATCAGAGACTGTCACTCTCACTTCACCTTATCAGTACGACTAACACTTAAAAGACAGCTTGCTAGCTTCTGAGAGCTGTAGTTACAATTAGGTTAATTTTTGCGTTTATTCTGGATAAAAATGTGGCTTGAGAGGACATTTTTGTTCCTCCAATAAACCTTGTGGGACATACTGAACTTTTGTGTGATGCAGATTGTTAGTCTGTTTATGGATGCGCCATAAACGAAATACAGTCAAAGCCCTGTTGTTAGACTTAATTGAGATATTCAAAATTAATGCTTTTTTTTATAAATAAGATAGGGTCAAATTGTTTCTTCCAGCAGGAATGATTAGCAACCAAAGGATATAGATTTAAGCTAATAGGCCAACATCCAGAAGGAAATGAGAATTCTGTTAACAAGTGAGTTCTGATGACTTGGAATGCACTACATGAAGGTTTGGTGGAAGCTGATTCGATAGCAACTTTCAAAAGGAGATATACTCATGCATGTATAAATTTGAAAAGGAGAAACTTCCAAACAGCTAGAACAAATATGTTGGGATGAATGGCTTCCTTTTGTGCTGTAAATTGGTGATTTGTTAATATGTGGCATACAGTCATTACAATAATAACATCCATTAGAAAATGTGAAAACTGATACCAATAAGGGTACACAGTAATAGATACATAATTCTCAGTAAGAGGTCACTAGTCAGATCCACATGAGTGACCAAAACTGATCTCACAATGTCTGACTGTACAGACCACCTACCTGTGCAGTTTCACAATTTTCTTTAAAGAAGGATTACAGCTTACAGAGATTTTAATTTTTTTTTGACAGCGCAAAAGAGCAATAAAAGTTAGAAATTATGGTTGGCAAGAGCAGAGGTTAAAAGCTTAACACTTTTTAATGGCATTCCTCTGTCTTAGATTTTAATGGAGACTTAATATATTTATTATTGCCTCTGCTAAATAGACAAAGGACAGTCTTAAAATGCCAAGTGTTCATCCACCATTACTGCGAGGGTAAATTCCATATCTGCATTGTTTCACACTATAGGGACAAGAAGTATTTTAAATGCACTGCAGATTACTCACTAAAATAGGAAAACAGTTCAATGTTTGTAAACAATTCCTTATTCTCAATTGCTGCATCAGTGTATTGTAATCCAGATTGTCCCCACATTGTTTCAGGGCTGCCACAGGGGTAAGGTGTGACAATTAGCCAATTTTGTCCATTGACTGTAAAATACATAGCTGCCTGGGATGACGTGTGTGCTGTAAAATGTTAATTTGTAAACTGAAACATGACACATATGATGTTAGATTTCTATGAAGGAAAACGGACTCTGTAAAGCTATATTCAGGATTCTCCAACAATATTTAATGATTTAAGGTATCAAGAGATGCTATGACAAAGTAGTTTAATGACAGATGAGCGCCTGTATAAATTTGGACTCCAACCCTGTTGACGAAGAGGTGAAGAGATGATATGATCGAGAGGTTTAAAGTAAAGACATTGATGGAGTGGATCGAAGGGCAAGTGTTAAACGTGGGGAGGGAGGCAGGACAGCTGGATAGGGCAAAGAAAAAAGATTATCTCATGATTCTGACCCTTGTTGTCTCTTTTTAGCCACAAGGATGCCCAAGAATAATTAAAAATAAAAATTCTGTTAAAATGGAGGCATCTACCTTCCTTTATCAATTTCAATGACAACCTCAGTTCCTCACATCAGCTTGGACTCATGTCCCTTGGCCTGTCTCTGTTCAAACAAGAGGGGGAAGATGTTACCTGGGCCAGGGTCATGCTTGATATTTAAATATATTTTTCTTCCCACCTAGCCCCAACACACCTGTCTTTGCACTACTAAAATTTTGAAGAAAGTGTGAGAAATTGGCATTTTAAGAAAAAGCTACTATATCTGACTAGATGCAGAGGAATCTCAGTGACCAATTGGCCTGCTGCTGTTCCTAACCCTTTCAGGAGAAATTATTTACAATCTGAAAGACAGAATTAAAAAAATCTTCAATGTGCCAGAGAGTGTGCCAAAATATCCAAACACCTGAGAAAATAAATCTCAGACACATAACTTTCAAAAATTTTTAATTCTACTTCTACTACTCTCAAGTTCCCTCAGTGACAAAAAAAAAACTGCTGGAAGATCTTAGATAACAAGGTGTAGAGCTGGATGAACACAGCAGGCCACGCAGCATCAGAGGAGCAGGAAAGCTGATGTTTCGGGCCTAGACCCTTCTTCAGAAATGGGGAAGGGGAAGGGGAAGAGGGTTCTGAAATAAATAGGGAGAGAGGGGGATGCGGATAGAAGATGGATAGAGGAGAAGATAGGTGGAGGGGAGACAGACAGGTCAAAGAGGCGGGGATGGAGCCAGTAAAGGTGAGTGTAGGTGGGGAGTTAGGGAGGGGATGCGTCAGATCTTCTTACATTTACATAACACACACAACTACCCAGAGCTCTACCTGAAGGTAACTATGGCAACGTCAGCAAGGACATATTGAGATGAATTTTCCTTCAGTTTATTGGAAGACGGTTCTGGTTTATGTATGAATCATTGACATCTCAATAATCAGCATAATAGTTTTAAACGAGACTCTCTTACTTTTAACTTAAAAATCACACTTTTTTATTGTGAAAAATGCATGCTGGAACAAGATTAAAAAGAACTTATGAGATGATCTTATTAACTTAAAAGGCTACATAACTTCTTGCTTCCTTTGACTTTTCTCCCTTCCTCTTCAGTAAAACCTGCCTCTGGATTGAGGGCCATGGATACAGGCAGCCATGAACCACTTCATTGGCCATCTCCAATATAACCAGGTCTATTCACTCCAACATCAATACGCTTTTCAGTAGGCTCCATTAGATAACAAAGAGAGTGTAAACTGTGCCATTTTTAATCAATCTCCAACTCAGGCATCTGAAGGAACATCTAATCAAAACCAGTTAACTAAATGAACCAGTGATCAATCTCTGTACCCTCCTGAAACAAGTAACTTGCAGTACTCTGACCCTCCCATTATTTATTGAATTCAGGCCTGAACTCCCATTTTTCTCTCCAACAGGAGATGCTGGTATTCTCGGGATGAAAGTGAAGACTGTGTTGGGGCTTGGGTTGGTAACTCTTTCAAAACACTGTGCTGGTGAAGGGGCCTGTACCATTAGTATTGACCTACCTTTTTCCTTCTACAAAGCTTCTGGACATTGGAATTCAGATTTACCAGCCTTTCATGCTTCCCTTTCCACCTACATAACGTCGTCGTGACACAAACTTTTTTATTATTCACTCGTGGATGTGGGCATTGCTGGCTGGCCAGCATTTATTTCCCGTCCCTAGTTGCCCTTGAGAAGGTGGTGGTGAGTTGCCTTCTTGAACTGCTGCAGTCCATGTGCGGCAGGTAGATCCACAATGGATCCTATAGCAAGGGAATTCCAGGGTTTTGACCCAGCAAATGTGAAGGAATAGTGACATATTTCCAAGTCAAGATGGTGAGTGGCATGGAGGACAGCTTGCAGGTCATAGTGTTCCCATGTATCTCCTGTCCTTGACTTTTGAACTGGAAGTGGTCATGAGTTTGGAAGGTACTGTTTAAGAATCTTTGATGAATTTCTGCAGTGCATCTTGTAGATAGTACATACTGGTGCTACTGAGTGTCGATAGTGGAGGGAGTGGATATGGTGCCAATCAAGTGGACAGCTTTGTCCTGGATGGTATCAAGCTTCTTGAGTGCTATTGGAGTTGCATTCATCCAGGCAAGTGGGCAGTATTCCATCATACTCCTGACTTGTGCCTTGTAGAACAGGTGAACAGCCTTTGGGAAGTCAGGAGGTGAGTCACTTCAGTCCACAATCCTAGCCACTGGCCTACTCTTGTTGCCACTGTATTTATCTGGTGAGTCCAGTTCAGTTTCTGGTCAATGGTAAAGCCAGGATGTTGATAGTGAGGGATTCAATGATGGTTACACCGTTAAATGTCAAAGGTGTGGTGGTTAGATTATCTCTCATTGGAGATGGTCATAGCCTGGCAATTGTGTGATGCAAATGTTACTTGCCCCTTATCAGCCCAAGCCTGCATATCTTCTGAATCCTGTTGCATTCGAACATGGATTGCTTCATTATTTGAGGAGTTGTAAATGAGGCTGAACATTGTGCAATCATCGGTGAACATCCCCATTTCTGAGCTAATGATGGAGGGAAGGTCATTGATGAAGCAGCTGAAGATAGTTGAGCCGAAGACACTACACTGAAGAACTCCTGCAGAGATGTCCTGGAGCTGAGATGACTGACCTCCAACAACCACAAGCACCTTCCTATGTGTCAGGTATAATTCCAACCAATGGAGAGTTTGCTCCTGATTCCCACTGATTCCAGTTTTGCTGGGGTTCCTTGATGCCAAGCTGAGTCAAATTCAGCCTGATGTCAAGGGCTGTCACTCTCACCTCACCTCTGGAATTCAGCTCTTTTGTCCATGTTTGAACCAAGGCTGTAATGAGATCAGGAGCTGAGTGGCCCTGGTGGAACCCAAACTGGGCGTCACTGAGCAGGTTATTGTTGAGTTTAGGATGATCGAGAGTAGGTTGATGGGGCGGTAATTAGCTGGATTGAATCTGTCTTGCCTCAGGACATATCTGGGTGATTTTCCCACATTGTCGAGTAGATGCCAGTGTATGTGTTTCAATGTAACTTAAGTCTTTGATTTCTCTCATATACCCCATACTATCTTATGGCAATACCACTTGTTCCATTTATCTATCGCCTCTTGTCTATTTAAACACTAAACAAGTCATTCTATCTGCTTTCCTGTGCAGATCACTTTGTTGTTTTCAAATACTGCTCCTCGTTTACCTCTTTTAGTTTCAATTAAGATTGCATATTCATAATGACTTGCCTGTTTTCTTCACAGAATCAGTGAGACTTGCTGAGTGTTTCCATCATCTTCTGTTTTTGTTTCAGATTTCCAGCGCCTGCACTGTTATGTTTTTTCATTCGAGGGCCTTTTGTAATTTGACTTTGTATTTACCCACTGATTTATTACAGGAACTGGTGAATTTCAATTTTCATTATGTTAAACCTGAGCATTTTTTGTCCATTGTCATTTTATGTTTGTTGGTATCTTTTAAAACTGCAAATGTGCCAAAGTATGATGTAATGGAGGCTACGCGCACTGTGCAATGGGGTGGTAAGATGTGACTTCACATCAACACAAGAGGAGTTCCTGCTCTCAGCAGGAGCATTTGTGGTCGGATGTGAGACTTCCCAACAGGAAGGAAAGGAAAGCGAGAGGGACAGAAGCAGCACCATTGCTCTGAAGAAATGACAAAGGACTGTGAGATAATGTTCAGCCTACTGTCTGGAACTGAAATCAAAAAGGAGAAAGGGGAAAAACACAGTCACTTTCAAAAATAAGTATGTATGTATTCTAGTGCTTCCAACATAATACAGAGTTCTCTTTCAGGGCTCACAGTCTGATATCACAGGCTGCATTCACAGAACTAAACAGATATGACAGACAACACATGCAACATAATCACTCATTAAGTTTGGACTGTCTGAGGAAAAGAACCAACATGGGTTACCTAAGGAAAAATATTTCATTGAAGATAGTTCACAGAAAGTTAACTAGGATAATCCCTGGTGTGGTCTTATGAGCAAAAGCTAAACTGTGACTCAACTCACTGGAGTTGAGAAGAATGAGAGGTGATCTCATTGAAATGCATAGGATTCTTAAGAGGTTTGACTAAGTAAATGTTGAGAAAATATTTCCTCTCATGGAAGAGTCTAGGACCAGAGGCATTGTCTCATAATAAAGAGACACCACTCAAGTCTGAAAGTAGGAGAAATTTCTTCTCTGAGAAGGTTGAGGTCTTTAGAACTCCTTGCCACTGAAAGCTCTGGGGGCAGAGTCCTTATGTATATTTAAGACTGAGAAAGATAGATTCTTGAACATTTGGGGAACTAAGGGTTGAGGGAAAGGGCAGGAAAGTGGACATGAGGAATGTTAGATCAACCATGAGCGGAGCACGTTCAAGGGGCCAAATGGCCTACTGCTGTTCCTATTTCCTATGGTCTTATGGAGTCTGAATAATGGAGTTACAGGCATAGATACATAGACAGGAATTTTCCAGAACTGTTTCTCAGGTAGTAATTCATCAAATGCAGGCTGTGAAGAGAATGGACTAAATGGGCTTTATTAACTTATTATTTCAAAATTATCCGTTGCTTCTATTTTTTCCGATGTTGCTGATGTTCCCTATAGTGGAGTATGGTTTCATACATCACCACCAATATGTTGCCCAAGTGGCAGTTTATTATGTATAGACAACAAGGCATGGTTGCACAGTGGTTAACACTGCTGCCTCACAATGCCAGGGACCCAGGTTCGATTCCAGCCTCGGGTGACTGTCTGTGTGGAGTTTGCACATTCTCCCCGTGTCTGTGTGGGTTTTCTCCAGGTGCTCTGGTTTCCTCCCACAGTCCAAAGATGTGCAGGTTAGGTGGATTGGCCATGCTAAATTGCCCGTAGTGTTCAGGGATGTGTAGATTAGGTGGGTTATAGGGTAATGGGTTTGGGTGGGATGCTCTGAGGTTTGGTGTGGATTTGTTGGGCTGAAGGGCCTGTTTCCACACTGTGGGATTCTATGAAGGGTGAATGACAGCTATTAACTCAACAATGAATATGGTTTCACCACAGAAATCCACACTTTTGAGCAGGGGTCACTAGATGACAATGAAGAGTAGGAAACTTTGCTGATTATTTTCTCTTTGCTCAGGAGGTGCTCAGAGAATTGCAGCACTCTCCCATGATCTTAGATCAGCTAACCAAGCATTCACTAGTTTAATAGCAGTGCCCTTCTTGGTCTACATGATTCCACTCAAGGGAAGCACCAATTTATCCGCAAAGATCTCTGAAGTACAGTCATTTGTTAAAGAAATACATAGCCATGTCCAAAAGTACTGATGTTCAGCAACACAGGTTCACTGAGAGACAAAACAACAAGATTTGTACACCACCTTAAATGCAATTAAATGTTCCAAAGCTTTTTTTCACTGGATATGGACAATGGTGTTTAAGCCAGCAAATATTGCCCACCCCTAACTGCCCCTCAGAAAGTGACAGTGAGCAGACTTCCTGAATTACTACAATCTTTGGGCTGTTATGGAGAGATGTGATCCAAATATTATTTCATAAACCATTGTACGGACTCATGCAAATACATCTTCAATTTTTAAACAAAGGACAATTTCTTAAGGACAGGGCATTGTGTATAACAGCAAGAACATTGCAACTGCAAGGAACAAGGAGCTCCGTTGTAGTCATACGGTCTGGATAACGACCAAAGAGAAGTCACATGGTTCAATTTGTGTGCAGGATAAAACGACTGTATTTTCAACTCAATGACAGAGAATTCCACCATCAAATAGCAAATGTCTATTACACTGTCTCTCTTTCTTTGCAACTCTTGGCAAAGTGTGAGAACTGAAAATCATCCTGGAGAGGATTTGTTGGACCCACCGTCTCCAGGATAGGAAATTCAGCTAGCTATAAATGTTCCATGAGAACACCTCAATGCCAGAAGCTTGGCTGCACAGACTTTTCATTTGTCAAATTTGCATTTGCTCTGCTTTGATGTGTTGAGATTTTATTTCCTTTTGTTTTGACATTCTCATTGACTGGTGGTGACAGTTGAAGAATGGTCAGTGATGTGGAAAAGTTATGACATTTGATAAGTTTAGCTTGGTGTTTTGTGTTGACTGGATTAATATAGTTAAAGTAGGAAGTGAATGGATTGCTCAAGATTTCCCCTCTGACAAAAAGCTCTCAGATTGGTTGAACACTGAAGTGGGTTACAGTGGGTCCAGTTAGAAATTCAGATAATTATTGATCCAGTTCTGCCTTGTCCCATCCATGCACAGCAGTGTCATTTAGCAGAAACATTGTTCCCTCAATATCTGACAAGAATGAAGAAAGATCTTCTGGAATGTGCTACGTGCTGAATTTTATCCATGGGGCACTCTACAGTATCGAAAAACATCATTTTGAGCAACAAAAGCTGTGTGATATTGATTTTGCCAGAGATATCAAAAGATAACTCTTATACATATTGGACTTTGTGAAGGTGTGAAGTCATGAAACAATGCTGACAGTTCTTGGATTATAGGAAGTGGACACTTGTCTGGAAAGAATGCTTTGATGACTGCTTAGGCATAGACTAAGTTTGCAATTTTTCAGAATGCAATGATTAGTTTTCACATCCATGGCAATCAGTCAATTAAATTCATGAGAGATAGTAGGAACTGCAGATGCTGGAGAATCCGAGACAACAAGGTGCAGGGCTGGATGAACACAGCAGGCCAAGCAGCATC
>NC_063341.1:29814542-29834553 GCF_021869965.1 Rhincodon typus | reverse complement strand
TGGCCTGCTGTGTTCATCCAGCCCTGCACCTAATTAAATTCATGATACTGCCTACTTGTGATTTCAGCTCCTGTGATACATTAGCAGCTGTGATAATACCATGGCTTTTTCTTTATGAAGAGAGGTTGAGACAGAGGTGAAGAGGCGGTCTATTCCAAGCCAATAAAGTAAACAGTGTGTAAGGCCTTGGGTTTTATTTTTAGTTGGAACAATAGCAGCAGCATGAATGGGTGAAGTCAGGCTCCCACAGAACCAGGGATTTAGTTTAGCCTTCAGCAGTTGCTGGCGTTTTCAAGCTGGTTGTGGAAGGTGTCTTTTTCTTTGTTACAGCTAAAAGCTGGAGTTCTCTCTGCCAGAATTTTCTCTTGATGTTCTTTCCACTTGGATTGGAGAAACATTGTCTTACATGCAATCTATTTTACCGAAGTTTCCCTTTGCCGAGGTGTCTTAGGGGATGTTACTAACAGCAGAACAGTTGTTGTTTAGTAGTTGAATGATCTATTATTCTATTAAGTTTTCCAACAGAATTAAAGTTAGACCAGTGCTTCTTTCTTTTGTTTGTATTTTAATTATAGAATAAGAATAAAGTGTGTTTTGCTTAAAGCCGATTAGTGTAACCAATCAAATTACATCTCAAACACAGCACTGGACACTTGCTTTTAAATAAGAAAAGGTTAGGGTCTAGGCTATCTCCTTGATATCTTTGAAGGGGGTTGGTCTGGTCCATAACACAACAATGTCAAGTTTTGTAAAACTGGCACAATTAAATGTAATCAGAGCGAGGGGCATGACGAAACCCTATGATTTCCCAATCCAATAAACATGGCATGATACAGTGTATATGGTCTGTTCCAATCAAATGTGTGTTCATCTTTGTCTGAAATGGCAACCCCTTATTTTTAATGAGTGACCCCTAATTCTAGACCTCTAAACACAACAGAGAGCTAGGACAATGGAGAGGTTTAGGGAGGAATTAAAGAACTAGGGGGCCCAGCAACAGAAGGACCAGTCATTAATGTTGGAATGATTTGAATCAAGGTTCCTCAGAAGCCCAAAATTGAATGAACAGAGATATCTTGGAGGATTGTGGGGCTAGATTAGGGAGAAGGTAAAAGGTGCAGCAACAGAGATATGTGAAAACAAGGGCAAGTATTTTAAAATTGAGGCATTGATTGATCTGGAGACAATGCAGGTCATGTGAGCACAAAGACAAGCAGTTTGACAATTTAGAGATGACAGATGAGTCAAGAGAGATGATGGTGAGATAGACCTGGGTATTGTCAGTGTACATGTGAAAACTAGCACAATACTAGTACATACCTGGAGATTGAGAAATTGTAGACTTATACTGCAACTGAAATCCAAAATCACAAAACCACATAAAAAGTTACAATGAAGTTTACAATTACTCTGAGTATTTAACTCAATGCTAATCGAACACTTTTTCCACTTAATCCCTTCACATTATTTAAGTAAACACAATCATCCAATTTTTGTCAGGTGCCTCATTTGAACCCGCCTCAACCACAGTTCCAGACTCTGACCACTCACTGCGTAAAATCGAGGACTTCACTAATGTTTACACTACATTGCATCAGGCACTTTTTGTTCTGAATTTATGGTTATCCTAAACCACAACATACAATGAGAGACTAAACCTGCTTCATATCAAACACTATCAATATTTTGATACACATAATGGGTATATCTGAATGGAATGAAGATTGTGACAACAAGCTCACTGAATCCCTATTTGGCTGGTTAATAATTTTTTGAGCCATGCTCTGAGTGGGCATGAACAGCAACAACCTATTTCTATTGCTGCAAAGTAATAAATGAACAGAATGGACATATCCAAATTTAATTATGGAGAAGTGTTAATACTATCCATTCAGTAGAACCAGTCAAGTTTGAACTTAAACTATAAGGATGAGATATTTGAAAATACATAGCTAGGGATTGGAGCCACGGTCGCTGAAGTAAGCATGCCGCTAAACCTTCAAATTCATTAAAAATGGTTCGAATTTGTAGCAAGCCATCAATCTAGGATAGTCAAGGAAGCAGTGGAGGATCAAAACTTGGATTCATTACATAAGTGATGATTGAGTAAAAGCCAGCAATCCTGCTCCATCCAAGGATGATGTGCAATCTACTTTAACCCATAGGAAGATTAGAACTAATAGTTCCTGATCAACAAGGCCAATACATTGCTTTCAAAATAAAATATATTTAATGCTATTCCTCCTGGTGATATCTTTAGCCCCAGATCCAAAAGTCCAATGCTCTTAATTATAAATTCATTAAATGGAATGTACTGAAGAATCACTAAGAATAGAGGCCTTTGATGCATAATCTGCACAAATAGATTTCAACAAAGCCTACAGCTTGTCTATCATCAGTGAGAAGTCTTGAAAAATTTCAGTCAGCCTTCAGAGAATTAGGATCAAAAATTTTAATTCTTTGTGGACTTTCTGCTAACCAAAAGTCTAATGAATTATATATGATGCACTGAAAAACTTCTTCATCCTTTCTTTTAAAGCTTGGTTGACTTTTCAAAGTTGGGCTGAATATCTGCCTTCCTTTTAAATAGTAGATATTCATGCAGTTCTTAAAATCAAGGATTATTTCCAAAAATACCGCAGTAAATCTACTCTTCCCAGATTCCAGTGTGATAAAAAGTTAAATTTAGTATTAATATTGTACAATATGAAGAAGCTGGAACCTGAAACCCAAAGACATTCATATTCCTAGACTAACTTGTTTTGCAATCTGCCAAATACAATCAGGGACTTGTCCCTTAGCGTGGTGCCAAGTCTGAACCCACTGCTGATTGAATAAACAGCTACAGTCTACAGCTATACAATTGGCAGGATGCCCTCAGTGTGTTATCCTCAAATTAAGCAGTTTCTGAAACATTCACTCAACAAGCCTGAAGGAGGCACAAATATGAGAGATTCAACACAAGCATAACATTAATGTCAATTCTTCATAAAGAAAGAAAATAAACCATGTGGCTATTCTCTATATTCTGCTACAGCTAACTTCAAAAGTATTTTCATCAAGCACCACATGACCATAACTCACGGTAGAAAATATCATTAACTTTGAAAAGAGTGAGCTCAAAATTTTAGATAACTGGGACTGGTTAATTTCCATTAAACTTTAAGTTTTAAAGTCCTCCATATTTAGGGAAGAGGAAAGCTTGAGGGAAGCAAGGACTTGCATAGTCTTCAGAAACTGCAAAAGAACAATCTAGAGTGTGACACAATCCAACAGTCTTAATCTAAATAGTGATAAACAAGTTTTGAATATAAAGTCCGAAATCTTCCGTTCTGACTGCAAACAACACTGGGTTGGAATGCTGTTTTTTTTTTTAACTATTTGCCAGTATTATCCTTAGTGGAAAGTTGGCTGTATTAGTCTGCATTGGTACAAAGATTTTCTTCCCCTCTAGTTTAAGCATTGGTATTTTATGAGACGCCCCCACTCATTGCAAAGAAGTATATCTGAAAAGAAATGGATATAAAGTACGGCTTCTAATGTTTCAGGCTGATTTGCCACAGAGAAAATTTTATATAATAGCTAATTTTCTGTCTCCGGAAATAGGCATTCTCCACAAAGAAGCAAAACTTGAATCCCAACATTATTTTGGAAAAGTTGATGATTTGGCTGTAGCAGTGAATTTACATACTGGCCCCTAGTACAGAGTCATCAAGAGGACAAGCTAAGCAGCTACAGAAATCAAGCATTATCATTAGCTGGAGAGCTCTTGCCAGCTTCCTTAAGCATTTCATGAACCAGTACCATATTTTTAAAGTTACATGTTTTAATGATGGGATCCTAATCTGAGAGCGCAAAGGAGACCAATTCCAGAGAATCAGCTGGATGCAGACACTACGTAAATTATCCTGCCAATATTTTCAAACAAATAGGACAGTCTTCCGCAGGCTGAGAGATTTTGACATTTCCATTCTCAAGGAGTACAAATACTCAACAATTTACATTCGACTCTAATTGTTCTCCTGCCCCTCTTTAAGACTCAGACTCTTGCTGGGTTCCACTAGCAAAATGCTGACAGGCTTTCCAATAGCTCTTAAGAAGCCATCATTCATGAGTGGGACATAATAATGACAGGCAATTCAATGGTGTTGCCATCACAGCTAAGTTTAAACCTGTTCTTCTCAAAACATGTATCCATGTATCCATACACACTGTCAAACAAGAATTGTTGGCACAGGATCAGGACCAGGAAGCTTAGGTGAACATTCACCTCCCTAAGAGTAGAGACTTAGTAGTGCTCCATTACCAAAACATTTATAGATGGGAAGGGGACATTTATATTGATAATATTTCCCTTACCCCATTAGGTATTGGTGTCATTTCAAATATTCTGCCTCTTCCAGCCATACCACTATGATCAACCACATTATCAAACGTATAGGCAAAGGAATGGGAAGGAGACCATCACAAGGGAGGCCTGGTACCAGAAGCATTTACTGAGAAGAAAACAGAACAATTCACCTGCTCACCATGAAGGATATGGCAAGGTATCAGTCCAGACTGCAAAGGCCTTTAGAAAAGCAAGCAGTTTATCTTCAAGACAAACATCTCGCATCACCTGTTCACACAACTGAGACCTGAACTACATTGAAATTAATTTTGTTAAGCATTTAAAGAAAGTAAGATTATCGACAAGTTTACCCTGTAAATTTTATAATCTGCAAAATACACTCCACTAGGTTATGGCTTCTGGACCTGGAAGGTGTTCCGGTATTTCTTCCAGAATTCTGTGCATGTATGAGTTATTCGAGTAAGTTATTCCCACTTTTTGAATTCTCCAGTATTTCCCCCTCCTCCTGAGGGTATTGATTCATACTGGGATACAGCTTCTTCGATCTGGACACTCTTCCATTAACTCATCCAAGCATCCATCTTTAATTGTAACATTAGATTGTTGGTGCTTACCATTAGGATTAACAGTGGGAAGGAAGGAATCAAGCCAAACTGTTCCTATTCTCATCTATTCTCCACATATTTGCATATTGTAGTGAGCCAGTGACCTGGGTCAGAAATCTGGCACATGATAACCAACTGATCTTAACCGGGAGAAGATCCAGCCTATTACAGCACCACAATCATTGCCCCAGCTGAGGTTGACTAATCAGCACAGACTGGGATTAAGTCTCAAATCTTACATATTAACATGTGAAAATAACAGGCAGGAAAGTCTGCCCACACTTAATAAAGCCAGGAGCATCATGACGAGACATCTTATACCCTTCCACCCCAGCCCTGCAGCCATATTCATTAATTTATTGAGAGAGGTAACGTGACTTAATGCAGAACTATTTAAACACTAAATTAGTAGAAAAGCTGTTTTCTATCTTTCATGGCAAAAGAAAGAGTGACAAAAGATTAGCTTTGATTTATTTGCAAGACAGCAGCTGAATAACAGAAGGGAGCCAAAAACAAGCTAGTGCCAAGATTTTGTAATACTTTAAAAATCTATCATTGTCTTGAATGTGTTTTATCTGCTTGTGAAGCTATCCATCCAAACTACAGTGAAAAACCACCTCCTCTGTGTGTTTATGACTGGGGCAGAGGCCTGTTTCCAACCCTCTACAGTTCATTGCATGTCAGAAGATAACTTAGTTGCACAATGTGAATCTGGTCAAAGGATGGGACAAAGTATGTGTCTTTTCTATGGGAACCAAATAAAAACCCTGTTTGGACAATTGGCCAAAGGCCTATTGAATGACTGATTCTCTACACAAATGACACATGCTACATTTTACATGATGTTTTCGGAAGAGAAGAGAGATTGGCACAGCATTATATGTGGCTCTGCATGTTTCGTATCCTGTCCAAGTATGTAAAGTGAAAGACTTTTGATTCAAAAAGACAAGTTGTATTTTATGCAATATGTGAACCTGGCTTTCGAAATCTTGAAAATTACAAACTGTCCACACCATACGCAGTATATCTCTTATTTTGTTGTGTAATTTGATGAGTGTGCTTTGTGCATCCCTTCTATGCATTCCTAAGATAGGCACCGACCACAACAGATATCTGATATTCTGTTTCAAACATAATCCCACTTTTCATACCTTTCAGCCATAGTATTACAGGAAGGTTTGATAAGAAAAATGATTAGCTTGATTTTAACAGTTTAGTTTATTATTCAAAAATGTAACAAAATTGGCCCACCAAACTAGAGATTGACGATTGACAGCCACGTTGAGTAAATTTTAAAAAAAACCCTTTAGGAACAAAATCATGGAGTATTTAAATAAAATAAAATCATGAAAGATATTTAATATGAAAATGAAGGGGATGTTTTACAAATCTAACTGACTGATTTTGTTTGCAGTAATGACAAGGGAATTTGATAAAGAGAAGGCAATGGATGTGGTATTAAATTTCCATAAGACATTTGATATAATTCCTACGGAAAGGTTGGAATTGAAAAAAGGAAAAAGGAGAAATCAATGTAAGATTTTAGATTTTACAATGGCCACTCTCTTGGTAGACTGATAGCGAGCCACGTACCACTGGCCTCCTGGTTCTATCAGCTTGGGAGAATGTTACCTGTGGCATCCAACAAGTGTCTGTTTTGAGAGCTTATTTGTTGAATATCTTCATAAATGATATGGAGATGGAAGTGTCAAATTAAAACTCTGGGTTTCATGTGTAGTACATACCAAACATTTAGTTTCAAACCTGCTACACTTTTTTAAGTCACTGAACTATTGTAATTTGATCACCCAAGGATATTATCAAAGCTTTCAGGGTTATAACTCTTTCTGCTGAAAACTTATAACAAAGTTTATAATAATTGTAGGTTAATTGAATCAGATATTAGAGGATAACACATTTAGTTAACTAACAAATTCTCACTAATACGATAGAAAATTATGCAATGCAATCAGTGCAGTTCATCATCTCAGGTCTGAAATGCTACATTGACACTGGTTTAAAACGCAATGGTTTCATGCTGCAGCTGTTGTTTTTGGATTGTTGCATGATCAATTGTTACCAAACCAGTTGTGAACTGCATGTAGTTATATCTTCATTTACCTTCAAATCTGGATGTTAAATTTTATTGTTCACAAGCTAAACCACTTCAAATGGAGTTTCAGTTTTGGAAGTGGAAAATTGCATTTATCAACATTGGAATTAGAGAGCTTGCAAGCACTTACTGCACATTGACCATATTTGGTTCAGCATCTGGAAAAGTAGTCATTACAGTTTATTCCAAATTTTTACCTAAAGGCATTCCCATTTTCATCTGAGCCAAGAAACTGTCCCATTATTTTTTCTTCTGCTGTTACTCAAGTCAGACGTGAATAATTTATTTGCAAATCCCTGAACTAATGTTTGTCTCATACAGACAAATATTTTTTCTGATGCTGAGGTCCATAGCAAACCTTTGATGCAGCAAAAAAAGTGTATTCTATACTACCGCTGTCTAAAGGTCTGTCTCATGATTGCTTCTGGAACGTCTCTCTGTCCGGTTTCTAATGATGATGTACTGTTGCTACGTGAAGCAATCCTCGCCTAAACTAACTGAACAGCAACACCTTTGACTGATTGATTCATGAGCTGATACTGGCGGCACAATCTTCCAGACCCATGTGGAGTTTTACAGGATAGGTGGGGCAACTTAATTGGGTGGGAGGCAAAAATGCAGCATCCCAAGAGATTAACGTTTTGGGATTAAGGTCTCAGGACATTTCAATTGAGCCGGCTTTCCTGACATTTTTTGCTTTAATTGTCAGGCAATTTATACTCATTACCACCCTGGCCTGCTGGAATTATGTTCATGGGCACCAGCTTGTTTGGCAAAAATGAGAAACTCTTGTGTTCAGAAAACCCGTAAGGAGGTGTGAAGACGGCAGGCCAGGTGAAGTATACTCTGAGAAGAAAGGTACCGCATTCTCACCGACAATGGCGATGGCGCTAGTGGGTGGGGGGTGGTGGGAAAGAGAGGGAGCAATGGTTGTGGAATATTCAGCCATGTAGTAGCATTCACAGGCCATGTATCTGAAAGTTAAGGACATGGAGTGAATCCGTTTTGCCGGATGTAGATTCCAAGGTTGTAGGGGTTAATGAGGCCACCAACAACAAGATTGCTTTCTATGCATTCAGTAATTAGCTCAATGTACAGATCAATGCTACAAAGATCTTACACACAGGGGAGGAATGGTCCAGTGGTAATGTCACTGAAGTAGCAATCCAGTCCTACTCCAAGGGTTATGTTCTGGGAACATGGGTTTGAATTCAACTATGCAGCTGGTGAAATTTGAGTTAATTAAAAACCTGGATTAAAGAGATGGTGCAAAGTAACCACTATCAATTATTGTAAAAACCCAGCTGGGGTTTACTGATATCATTCAGGGAAGGAAATCTGCTATCTGGATCTGGCCTGGCCTACATGTGACTCCAGATTCACAGCAGTGCAGTTCACACTTAACTGTCCCCAGGCAGTTAGGGATGAGCTATAAATACTGACTTAGGCAGTGATATTTACATCTAATGGATGAATAAAAATAGAACATGGCAGAATGAAGAACAGGAGAAACAGTCCTGGGGCATGGAGGGGGTACTTCACCATGTAGAAGAAGTTATAGGATAAGCTTTTACCCAGGACATCAGCAGCTGCTAAGGAACAAAGGGGTAGAGTGAAGCTGCAAAGATCTCAGTTCAAAAACAGACATCTCATTCCTGATGTTTCTTCACAAACCAGAATTTCAGTGTCATAAGTTTGACCGACTTAAACCAGAAGCTGTAGCAGCATTGCTGATTGGATGGAGGAGGAGGAGAAAAATAAAGAATAGCCAATGTGAACAGAACCAGAGACAGGAGACTCAGGTTGGTGGGGGGCGGGGGTGAAGCTGAAGTGGTGGCTAAGCATGTACCAACTGAAGAAGGGATTTTCAGCTCCATTGAGCAGTGTAATGAGAAAGGATGTACCAAACGTATTTCAGCTGCCTGCGGATGTGTGAAAGGCAGTGGAGATGTTTCTGCATTAATAAGGGTACTGTCATTTACATCAGCCACCTTCTGCAGGTAGAACAGTACCTGCTCAGTTTGGGAGGCAGTTTGGAAGATCACACTGGCATATCACACATCGACTGGGGGCATGTGTGTCATCTCAGAATCTGCAGCCCACATTCAGACATATCCGAGAGCTTACGCGAGCCCGGTGCAGGAAAGCTGTACAGTTTGTCAAATTCAGCATGGACCCAGCAAGCCAAGGTGTCCAAGTTGTGAGATTTGCATTCATTGCTGGGCTCCTTCAGGTATAGGAGGCCATTGGGTGCCCAATGCAGTCAAAGTTCCTTGAACAGGAAGGGATTTCACTCTTCCAATGTCCAGCTCATTTCTGACCATTCAAACAAATTCCTGCAGGTGTGTGCCCACATTCCAGGGAGTGGTCGCAATGCTTACATTCTCCACAATTCCCATGTGCCATGAATATTCTGTTCCCAGTATCATCTCCAGGGTTGGCTTGTGGGTGACAAGGAACACCTGTAGAAAGTATGGCTAATGATCTGGGCGCCCACCCCTCAGAGTGACGACAATGCAGCACACCCACAAGAGCCAGCACTGAAGAGGCACTTCCATTGCCTGCACTGCTCAGGAGGAGCACTGTATGACGGGGTCCCCAGACTCGCGATTGCTTGCTGCACCCTGTGCCATCTAGTTCAATGATGGAGTGAGAACAGAGGGGAAGTTGGGGAGGAAGATGGACCAGCCGCCTGTCTCTTCAGACAAGCAAGCTGCAGTCTGATAGAGACATTAAGGGAATGAATGATGAGGAGGATTCTGAAGAAGCCAGCGCTGTACTGATGTGAGGCAGACAGGTCTGAGGAAACCAGATAATGGCTGGATAGGGGGTGGGGGGGTAATTGCAAGTGACTTTGCATTAACGTGTGTAGATGATCAGAACTCCAGCCAATTATGCAATATAGGTATTCCTGCCCACAAAGGCATGCTCGTTTTATACTTTTAAAACATTGAGAAACTCTGTTTGCCATTAATTGTAAATTATTTTATTCACTGGCACTGTTAACTTTCTGTTCCATTTCCTGGTCAGAGCATTAGGATGGAGTTCTGCAGATGTAAACAGGAACTGTGGGTATATGGCTCAAACCTCGGTTTGTAACAGGCTTTCACTGATTACAGAGACCACACAGTTCATGGAGGCAGCCATGCACTCACATCCTGGAGTCACAATACCAGACAGAACTTGGGCAGATTCCTCTGTCCACTTGCTACAGTCTGTGCATGATCTCTGTCAGCTCTGCCACACACTGGCCTGCATCTCCATCAGCTTACTGAAGGGTGAGTCCAGAGATTCATCATCTGTACTGAAGAGTGAACCCTGGCAGATGTCTGAAAGATAGTGCCACCACAGAATGAGTAATACAATACTGGTAGCCGCATGGAAGTGACAGACTTTGATTGCACATGAAGCATCCGATCTTGCATATGATTATCCTGTGCGGTGACTAAATTACAATGCTATGTCAGACTCATAGTGCCATAAAGCATTGAATAGCGAGTGCCATGCATCATTGAGCAACAACAGCAGATTATTCATGCTCAGCACCTCTGGGTGCTGTCCTCTGCTGTCACCTTGGTCCAGGCTGCATTCACCATTCAGGATAGCATCTTGGTGCCATCTGGAGGGAGAAGATCTTCAGTGCTCACCCTTCAGGGGAACATCCTCAGTGGTGCCACTTTTTACCTTGTCTCTGACATTTCCAGCAGTTGTTGAGGGGTATTGAGTAGAAGTTGAATGATATTTCTGGTTGCAGAGAATAAAGTGCCTTTTAAATAAACCTAACTGTCTAGTCTATACACCTTCAATGTGTTTCCTATTAATGCAAACCCATTTAAAAGATATCTGCACCTGGAGTGTTATAACCTGGACTGTGGGCTTGCAGGCTTTGGAAAGTGAGATTAGAATGGGCAGCTGATAATTTTTCCCCATGGGATGCACAGATACAACATGCCAAATGGTCTCCATCTGGGCCATCACTTTTCAAAATATAATGCCCAGAAATGCAACCTAGGAGGTATCGTAGGGGCCAAATCTTCCTGTGCATTATATCTGGCATTTTATCTGTGTCACCATATGAATTTAGCTGAGGAAAAGGAAATTGTGCAAGTTCCCCTCCAAATCACTCACTGTCCTGACTTGGGAATATATTGCTATCCTTCAGTGTCAATAGGTCAAAATCCCAGAATGCCCTGCTTAAGGGCATTGTGGGTCTACCTGCAGCAGTTCAAGGTGGCAGCTCACCACTACCTTCTCAAAGGCAATTAGGAACAGGCAATAAATGCTGGCCAGTCAGCAACACCCACATTCCATGAGTGAAAGAAGAAAAGTATCCCTAACCCTTCACCATAGAATGGAATCCAGAGGGGAAGCTGGTCATTCAGCCCATCAAGTACACACTGACCCTCCAAAGAGCATCCCACCCAGACACGTTCCATCCCTGGAATGCTTCATTTCCCATGGCTAATCCACCTAACCTGCACATTGTGGCCATGCTAAATTGCCTAATCTACCCAACCTGTACCAGTGTTGGGTGAAACTGGAGCACCTGGAAAAAAATCCACACAAACACAGGAAGAACATGCAAACTCCACATAGGCATTCAGCAGAGGGTGGGATTGAAGCTTGGTCCCTGGTGCTGTGAGGCAGTAATGCTCGTCATTAAGTCACCATGCCACCCACACATTTTGTCAGTTTGCCTCCACACTTTTTTTTTGAGACAAAATCCCACCCAATGATTCTAGCCCTCCTCAACCTGGAGAATGCAGAATGAAGATACATGGATTACCAATAATACAGAAGCCATTCTATTCTTTGTCTGGTAACCTACGTCCCTGCACTAAGATTTATTTGCTTGTCAGCATTGTATACTTCAGGGGAGCCAAGACAGTCTAGACTCACAGTCATGTCCCTTTCCAACGCTTCAACCCTACAAACTTGACAGTCTGTTCCCCCAACTCAGTGAGACAATGATTTACACCTATAACTTGTGTTTACAGAATAATCCTCTTGTTTATAATGAATTCTCAGAGTATTTTATTCTGGAGTTGGAAAAGGATATGATGGATGCCATACAGGGGCGAAAAACAGGAACAGTTGTGATTGCCAGGCAAAAAGCACAGAGAAGGGTTGGAGAGATTTCTGAAAGCAAGGAAGCAGGAAGCAAAGCAGGGATCTGATAAGAATTCCAGAACTAGGAGGGTGAAGGCTGAATGATCAGTCATCAGTGATGTAGTGAAGAAGGTGAAGGGTAAAGAGAAGCTCAGAGTGAGAACAGTAGTGAAATAGAGCAGGAGATGATCACGAAAATAGAATGGGTTTGAAGACATTTGGATTTTGAAATCGGTTCATCAGAATATGGTACAGCAAAGGAGCTTGGAATGTGGGACTTGGTGCATGTGGGAACATGAACTGTGGTACTAGGGATGAATTGCTTCATGTATAAGGTTAAGGCAGCAAATCAGTTGCGGGAAATTACAGAAATAAAGGCCGGAAGTCACAAAGGTAAAACTATTGTTTCAGCAACAAATTGGTGGCAAATGTGGGGAATACAGGGCATTTTGAAGGAGCAGTTTTGCGAAGACTTTGGATAGGGGAGAAGAGAGTTAAAAATATTGTAGTTCAGCAGAATTCCAAAAACGCACACCTATTCTGACTCAGTTTCTAATCAGATGATAATGAGGTAAAAGAGTGGGAAATATAGACAGAACTTCAGAGCAGGTGTTGACAGAACCTTAAGAAGATGGTCTCAAATTTGCTAACATTTAGCTGCAGGAAGTTTGGCTCACCCATGGTTTGAAAACAGACAGGCGATTTGAGGTGTGGCAACTATCTTTGAGGCAATGAAGTAAATAGCAAGGCATAGTTGGGTGTTGTCAATATACATGTACAAACTAACCAAGTGTGGACAGGCTGTGCAATGTGCATCCATACTCCCTGCTGCTGCTTTCTAGATCAAGTCAGAATTCTCACTGATGGTGCCAGCCAACTCTTTGAGATTGGGGCTGAGCACAAGGGTGGGGTTGAAATGCAATTCTTATCAGTGTACAGACATTGTGTTAAACAGGAGAAAATTTCCGAAGACTTTGCATGCGCAGGCATATACACGACACACATTACACCCACTTACTATCAATTTGCTTAAAGATGTTAGATTTTAACTAAATTAGTGGTGGTGCAGAGAGAGGTTGCAAAGATGTCTACGTGTTACTTGTGTCAGTTCTTTGTGCTACCTTTGCGTTTACTCATTGAAAACTGCCGAGCGGGATATTATGAGAAAACAAAACCTGAGCAACCCTAGCTTCGACAGTGTGTCACTGGGATGACTGAATCGTCAGGAAAAGAAGGTGCCAGTTTTTGTTGCAGTCTGAATGGAGTTATTTGAACTCTGTTGAAATTTAGTGAGCTGTTTGACAATGGCCTCAACACCACTGCAGAAAATGGAGAATGGGGGATTCCTACTGCTGTTTGCTGCCCTATGGCTCCCCTAGAAATTTTGTCTCATTTTTGTTGATGTAGTGTGAAGGTCACAATCACAATTGGCTGATTTTCCCCTCCTTTTATCCACAGTTGAATCATTTCCTGACCAATCTCTTTCTTGCCTAAAACAAGAAGATAGGAGAGCTCCTGCAATCTGTGTAGCATAAAGGAGCACTTTCAAATTAGGAGAAAAATCTGACAGAACATTGGAATCGTCAAAGGTTGACATGAAATTGAAATGGCCCGGAAGTTGCTGGAAGGAGGTATTGTGCAGCATGTCCGGGCAAACGTTTTCCCGAATCCTGTGGGATGCGAGAGCTGATAATGGCATAGCAATGGTATCTGTTTAAGTAAAATTCAGCATTTATAATAGCTCTGGCAATTATTTACAACTTAAGGGAATGAGACCACCATTTCAATTGTTCGCTTTCTGGGCAAGAGGTTTACTGGTAACTAAAAAGACAGTTTTGCTACAATTAAGATATTTAACTTTCTGTGCTGAGCTGAATGGTCACTAAATATGAAAATAAAGCAACTTCATGGAAGTCACAGGGATGTTAAGGGCAAAATGCTGTTTTTGTGAAGCTAATGGAAGCGTGGTACAAAACTGTATGATTCATAATACACAGGCTGTTGTTGCCTTACTGATCTGTACATGAAAGACAGTCTTTCAGTGTGTTCTCCCTGTAAGTATTGTGGTTCCCCCAATTAGTTCAACAAATTTAATGAGTATATAACTGAAACAGAAGAAGATCACTAATTCCTGGTTTATTCTGAGTTAGTCACCTGCAGAATGTACAGAAGGGTAACTAAACCCCAGGTACTCAGTTAAATCTTCAGGACAGAAGTGGAAGTATCTAAAATCTCTTGTATCAGGCCTCCAATCTGGCTGTCTATCAAGCTCCTTCCTATTTTTATTTTCCTGTGAATATTTGAATTAAATTTCCTCTGAATATCATTATCCTGCCCCTCCTAAACTTCAAACATTCAATTCTTTCTTCTCTGCATCTTCAAAGTAAGAAATCAGTGTTCACTACATAAGTTCTTGCCTAATTTATTGTTTACAGGACCTCAAAAAGTTGGAACTCCTTAACTCTTGCAGCCTTCACCTTCATATTCAAATCTACAGGTTTTTAAAAACCAAGCTTGGTTTTGTCTAACTATTATTTATTAATCTGTACAGACTTTGCCCCAATCTTTTTAGATTTACCATTGACATTTTGCATCAGGACCTTTGCCCTTCACCAACTCATTTAATAAAACACAGTTGCAGTGATGAAGACAGGCTTAACTCGTAGGTATTAACAGTATTTTATACCCATTTACAAATAGGAATATGTGTAAATAATTTGACAATATAATGGACAGAAGCCATAATCTGAGACAAAGCTATTTGTCACTTAGAAATATGGATTAGTAAATAGCAACTTGCACAAATTTGTTAAAGATGATATTTGGTTGATTAATTGATTAAGTCCTTTAATGAAGTAACCAAGAAGGTTTATGAAGGCAGTATGGCTGATATGGTGTCATGAGTGCTTTCAAACGGCTTTGATAAAGTACTACATATTCGTCTTGTCAGTAAAATTGAAGCCCTTGGGCTCAAAAGGAACAGTGGCTGCATGGTTACAAAACTGGCTAAGTGACAGAGAAGACAGTTGTAATGAATCATTGTTTTCAGACTGTAGGGAAGTACGTAATATTGCTTCCAAGGGATCAGTATTAGGACCACTGCTCTGTTTGATCTATGTTGATCACTCATCTTGGGTATTTACAGCATGATCACAAATGGTTGGAGATAACATCAGATTCATAGTCAATTAAAAAGTGAGGATAGAACAGGCTTCAGAAGGAAGTAGACTTGTGAAATTGGGCTGATATGTGAAAAATGCCATTAGAATAATACTAAATAATCCATCTTGGGAGGAGACTAAGGAGAGACAATTCAGTTTAAAGACTACCATGGCAAAGCAGGTGCATAAAAAAGGAGATCTGGGCGTTTATGTACACAAATTTTAGAATGTGTTAGGATAAGAAGAGAAGGCTATAAGGTCCATGTCTTTACAAACAGACAGAGATTTAATACAGAAGTAAGGAAGTTTGGCTGAATCATTATAATTCACTGGTTGGATTGTTCTGTCCAATTCTGTTCATTACACATTGGAGTGATACCAAAACTTTAACCTCTATTAGGCTGGTTAACAGGAATGTGGGGTTTCAGTTTTATGGAGAGACTAAGAAAACTAGAGCTGTTCTCTTGAGAGCTGAGAAGATCAAGGATATATTTAAATCAGGGTATTCAAGCTCTTGAAAAAAGCTCTCAGAATGAAAAAGCAGAAACAGTTTCCAACGGCAGAAGGTTTGGTATCTAGAAGAAGACAAAGTTAGTTAGCCAAAGACCACGAGGGTGATAAGAATTTCTCCATGCAGTGAGGTGTTATTATCTGGAATGCACTGCCTGAGGGGTAATGAAAAGACTTTCAATGCTAACTTCCTAAAGAGAATTGGGTGAATAGTTGAAATTGAATAATGTACAGGGTTATAGGAAAACATACATAAGAATAGCTATATGAACTAGGAGCAGAAGTAAGCCATTCAGCCCTCCAAATGCCCTTCACTATCAATGAGATCATGGTTGATATGTTCGTGTTCTGAATTCCAAAATTCCATCTACCTCCAATAACTATTCCCTTGCCTTAAAGATATTCAGAGGCAGAGTTCCAAAACTGCAGAACCCTTAGAAAAAAGAAATCCTCTTCGCCTGTCCCATAAGGGAAACACAACTTTTAAATAGTGGCCCTTAGTTCTGGACCATATCCACAAGAAAAAACATCCTTTCTATGTCCATCATTATGACTGTTCAGGCACTTCAATCAAATCACCACTCACTCTTCTAGACTCCAGCAGAAACAAGTCCAGTCTCTCCAGCTTTTCAGAATGAGACAATTCCTTCACTGAAGGGATCAATCTAGCAAATCCTCTCTAAACCACTTCCAAGGCATTTACATCCTTCCTTAAATAAGGAGACCAAAACTGCACAGTATTTGAAATGTGTTCTCACCAATGGCCTGTGTAACTGAAATATAACATCCTTACTTTAATGTTCAATTCCTCTTGTAATAAAGAATAGCATTCCAGTAGCCTTCCTAATTATTTGCTGTACTTGCACACTATCGTTTTGTGACTCATGCAATGGAACACCTAATTCCTCTGAATTCTTGCATTCCCCATTTAAATAATACATTGCACTTTTGCTTTTTCTGTCAGAATAAATGACTTCACATTTTCCTACATGTTTTCATCTACCAATCTTTGTCCACTCTCTCAATTTATCCACATCTGCCTGCAACTTTTAAGTGGCCATCACAACATACTTTCCCACCTACCTTAACCGTATTAAGTAGTCCAGGTTTAATTCTAGACTCGTACTGGACCAGCAGTATGAATATTACAAAAAGACTCAGTGTTCTAGGCAATCCACTGATTTATGCTGAAAGGTGTTAATTATATTAATTTGGTGGGTATTATCTGGGAACTTACGTCTGCTCATATGGATATAGGAGCAGACTGAAAAGAGGATATTGGATTAAGTGTGCATGATAAGCGACACATTTTTATAACAGTTTATAAGTTTGGGTATCTAAGTTCTAAGTTTATCTTGATGAGCCAAAGTTTCTGCCAAGTAAAAATTGAGATGACTGAGATTATCGTCTTCAGCCTGCCTTATTCCCACTGCTGCTGAAACCCTTACTGAAATAACTCCAGAGGCTGGTATCCTGTCACCAAGTCACCCTTTATTCACACATGAGCAGTTCTTGACGATAACACCGCCTCATAAAAAGTCAGGCACCAGAGTCTCAGCATCTCTGACGCTCACCCTTTTTATATGTCAGCCAGGGCTCCCTGATTGATCTGTTAATCTGGTCCAATCAGGGAACTCATTCTGTGACGTCCAGCTGGCTGGCCTCATTACAATCACTTCACTCACCTGGAAGTATGTATTTTTCAGATAACAGCTGCCCTCCCATTTTCCATACAGTAATGTTCACCCAAAATTCTGATGGTTGTACCTTAGCACATATCTTTCACCTAGTAATCCCATTTTTGCTAGCCTACAGTGGCTCCTCGTTCCCCAGAATCTTGATTTTAAAATTTTCATTTGGGTGTTCAAATCATAACATCTGTCCTCCCTACCTCTAATCTCCTCCTATTGTACAACTCTTTGAAAACCCTGCATTCTTCACATCTGGCCTCCAGTGCAAAGCCCTTTGCATTCTGGGATGCGTCTTCAGCATCATGACACTGAGCCTTGAAATTCCCTTCAGAAACCTCAGTGCATCTCTCAATCCTTCTTTAAGCCATTTCTGGAAACTTACCATTTGACCACGCCTTTATTCATCTACTTCTTCATCTTGGTGTCAATTCTATCTGATCATGCTCCTGTGAACCATCTCGAATATTTTAATGTGTTAAAAGATGCATGCAGGTTGTTGTTTATTTTGCTTTGATAATCTCTATGATCAGATAGACCATTAACACTGATGGTATAAGTTTAAAAGAACAGTATTATGAAACAAAGAACTGTGGATGTTGGAGATCTGAAACAAACGAAAACAGAAGAAATTTTCGCAGAAACTTGGCAGATTAGGTAACATCTGTGGTAGGAAAACTGAGTTAACCCTTCTTTAGAAGTTCTGAAAATGGATGTCTGGGCTCAAAATGTTAGTACTGTTCTCCACAAATGCTGCTGGACCTGCTGAGTTTTTCCAGCAATTTCTGTTTTTGTTTGTCTCAATAGAATAGTAGTAGGCTGATAGAATTACTTTGAGTGAGAAACTTTAGGAAAGGAGAGAATTTAGGGGAGCAAAGAAGGATAAAAATTAAACTACAAAACAAACCAGTTCAACACAGATGCTGTGGAGTGCAGTGGTTTAAAGGGGTTAGCTCACCACCACCTTCTCAAGGGCAACTGGTGATGGGCAATAAACGCCGGCCAGCCAGCGATGCCCACATCTCACAAAGGAGTGAAAAAAAATACAAAACAGGAGAGATAAAAGTACATATTTTGTAGTTCAATGTTTTAAAAAATAATGTAATTTTGAAGTTAATGAAGATTATCTTTTAGGTTCCATTGTCTGTAATCATTCGTTAGGCTGCATTATTTCTTTAGCAACAATCATGGCCATCATAGCAAATGCACTCATAGGAGTGACTCAAATCATCATATGTGCTATTTAAACTTTTTTACAATAATCTTTTAGCTGATTTATGAAAAGTCCATAGATAAATCTTTTGTGCCCTTTACAAACAGGTAATAGTACAGACAAAAATATACTCACTGCGTTGCCTTTCCTGAATTTGGAGTCGGAGGGGGTCCTATAAGGGGGAAAGAGGAAGTGTTAATATTCCGGACTTAAGGCATTATTCTTTGCTTGCTGTTTGTAGCAAAGTGCTGCTTGTACCCAGTGCTTTGTGCTTTGATTTATACCTAAGCATAGAAAATTAAACTTTGGCAGAAAAGGATAAAGTTTATCCATGACAGATGTTTGATGGAAAACCATTTCACTGCTCAATGGACAAATAGTTAAATGTTTACCAAGTGTGGAACTGAGCCACTTAGAGGCAAGAAGCTTCCGGGTTTAATCCCACGCCTGTTCTGAGTTAATGGATCAGAGTTCAGTAATAGGTTTGTTAAAATTTGCTTCTGAACATGAGGCTAGGGAGGAGAGAAGGCAAAAATCAGACAGACTTCTTGTTAATCAACAGTGAATCCTGCCAAAATATCGATGGATACTGTGCTTGTCGAATGCGTCCTCATGCAAACAATGATACAACAACACCAATACAGCCTGATCCCATTTATATCAAATACCTGAGGAAAGAAAAGGCAGAAAATGGAAAAGTGTAACAACGGGGCATTAGAAATGCAAAAGAAAACCGCCCAATAGCCTCCCTGAGCTGAGCTGATAATTAGGCTTTTCCTGCCAAGCTCTGCATGGCTGGCTTTATAAAAATAAAATCAAATCTGAGGAAAGTTTACAATCATGCTGAACGGGTAATTCCTCCACCAGGTGAAGAATATACATCAGACTTGGAGTGTGCTGGCGTGATCACAGAAATCTGTTTGAGGTGACTGAGCCCAGCCATTTTATTCAAAAGGCTAAGGTAGTTATGGCAACTGGCAGGGATCAGGTTCTGAAAAAAAACCTTTATTGGAATTAAGGTAAACATTTTTAATTGTTGCATTTTCGTCTTCCTTTACTTAGCTTGTTGCTGTAATGAAGGAATCAAGACTCTTATTAACGGTATCATGTCAGGAAATACCATTGGTGGACGAGCGTATGAGGATTTTCCTGACTTTCGCTTGGAAGAGGTTACTGCCACCAGTTTTGCTCTTCCCAACTTGAAGTGATTCAAACCCCAGGGCTCGTGACCTGGCTGTTATGTGCCATTGATCAATGTCAC
>NC_063341.1:29767017-29814142 GCF_021869965.1 Rhincodon typus | reverse complement strand
GTCAGCCTTCCTGCTCCTCTGATGCTGCTTGGCCTGCTGTGTTCATCCAGCTCTACACTTTGTTATCTCAGATTCTCCAGCATCTGCAGTTCCTACTATCTCTGAAACAAACGTGACCTACTGTACTGGTCAATTGTACCCTATTAGTGGCTGGAGTGAGGAAATAGAGGAGTAAAACGAGGGATATTTTGTGGTGGGGAATATAACAATTATTATTTGAGTACGCAGTGACCACTGATAGTTTATACTTGTTCAAGCTGTGCAAACGAAGGTTGGAACTGCAGAAAGGATGAGCTAACTGAGCAGGACACCTCAGTACAAAGAGTTGTTCAAGTAAGGAAGAAAAGAGGAAGGCAGTTGCGGTCGGGGAGTAGTATAATTAGGGAAATAGAAATCGTTCTCTGCAGCCATCAGGAGGCCTGATGGCTGTGTTGTCAGCCCAGTGCCCGGATTAAGGACATCTCCAGTGGTTGTCATCCATGTTGGTACCCAGGACATTGGTATGGCTGGAAAGGAGGTTCTGCTGAAAGACTTTGAGTTAGATTAAAAAGCAGAACCTTTAAGGTAATAATCTTCTGATTACTATCTGAGACACGCACAAGGTAAATAAAGTCAAGGAGTTAACTGTGTGAAAGATTGATGTGGGTGGAATGGGTTTCAGACATGGGCACTAGCACCGTATTGGGCATGAGGAAGCTGTCCTGGTGGGATGGGCTTCACTAGAATTGTGCTGGGACCAGTGTCCTGGTGAATCAAGTATCTAGAGCTGAGTGAGGCCTTTAAACTAAATAGAGGTGAGGGATTTGGGAGAGAAGAAATGTATGCTTATAAAGCAAGGGGATATGGCAGTATTACAGGGCAGTTGCTTCCAAGATAACCAGAGAGGGAAGGAAATTACACACCATGCTAACATAGAAAAACATCAGTAAGTAGGATCAAAGGGTGGAAAAATAGTAAGAAAGACAAGGTTACTGGTTCTTTACTTGAAAAAGTAAAGCGGAGTCATAGAGGCAGGTTGACCAAGCGATGCCAGAGACAAAAACAGGTCAGTTAGGTCGATGTCTGTTCTTGGGAAAATGTTACAGCCTGATATAAAGGACGCAATAGTAAAGCATTTAGAAATACATAATAAAATGAGGCAGTCAGCATGGCTTTATTTAGGGGAAATCATGTCTGACAAATTTACTAGAATTCTTTAAGGAAGTAACAAACAGAATAGATAAAGGGCAAGCAGTGGATGTAATATTTTTGGATGCTCAGGGATGTTTGCTAAAGTACCACACATTAGGCTACTTGATAAAATAAAAAGGTCATGGTGTTGGAAGTAGTATATTAGCATGAAAAGAGGATTAGCTAACTAATAGAAGACAGAGTTGGGGTACAGTGGGCATTTTCAGGATAGCAACCTGTAACTAGTGGAGTGCCATGGGAACCAGTGCAGGGCCACATTATTTACAATATATATTAATGACTTGGATGAGGAAAGTGTGTGTACTATAGCTAAGTTTGCAGATGACAAAGGAATAGGTGATAAGACAAATGGTGAAGATGACATAAAGAGTCTGCAGAGGGATATAGACAGGTTATGTGAGTGGGCAAAAACTTGGCAGATGGAATATAGTGTGGGAAAATGTGAGGTTATTCATTCTGGCAGAAAGAATAGAAGAAGGGAATATTATTTGAATGGGGGAGACGGCAGAAAGCTTTGGCACAGCGGGGCTTAGGAGACCGATTGCATGAATCACAAAATGCTAGCAACCAAGTTCAGCGGCTATTAAGGAAAGCAAAATAAAAGGAAACGAGTGGAAAAGGAAAGGAAATCTTGCAAAAACAGTACAAGGTACTAGTCAGAGCACAGCTGGAATACTGTGAACAGTTTTGGGTCTCGTTATAGAGGCAGTCCAGAGAAGGTTCACTAAGCTCATCCTGGGCATGGCAGAATTGTCTAACAAGGAGGGGTTGAGTATGTTGGGCCTATAATAATTGGAAATGAGAAGAATGAGAAATAACCTTGTGGAAACATGTAAGATACTTAGGAGGACTTGACAGTGTAGGTGCAGAAAGGCTGGTCCGCCTTGGGGAGAGTCTAGGACCAGAGGGCATCGTCTCAGAGTAAGGAGTCGCACATTTAAGATGGAGGAATTTCGTTTCTCAGAGTCAGTTTGTCATGTATATAACTATATGTGACAAGACAGATTTTGAATCAGGAAAGAGATCAAGGATTATATGGAAAAGACAGGAAAGTGATGTTGGAGGATTATCAAGTCAGCCATGACATAATTGAATGGTGCAGAGGCTTAATGGGCTGAATGGTCTACCTCCACTCCTATGCTTTATGGTCTTAGGATCGTCATTCTGCATTTATTTATTGACAATTTAGGGACACTTTGAGCTGAAGGCTGTAAGACCTAGATTGCAACCGCCCAAACTCAACATCTGGATACTAATAACAGCTTGGATTAATACAGCACTTCCAACATGATAAAATATTCCAAGGCTTTTTATAGGACCATTATGAAACAAAATTAGACAGTGTGCCACATAAGAGATAACCAAAAAGCTTGGTTAAATAAGGAGGTTTTGAGCAGTGCCATAATAGAGAAAAGTAAGGTAGAAGAGGTTTGGAGATGTAATTCCAGAGGTAGGCCCCTCGACACCACTGGTGGAGTTACTAAAGTCAGCAATGTCCAAGAAGTCAGAACTGAATGGGTGTAGATTTCCCTGAGGAACAGAATGGGATTACTAAGACATTGATGGATTTGAAAGCAAGAAAGAAAATGTTAAAATCAAGTTATTGCTTCTTTGAGGGCCAACGTACATCAGAAAACTGAAAGATGATAGGTAAATGGGACTTGGTGTGAGTTAGGATATGAGCAGAAGAATTTTGGATGACCTCAGGTTCATAGAGCTTATAGAGGTATGTGTTGAAATACTCAAATTTTGAGGTAACAAAGGCAAGAATGATAGTTGACACAGCAGATGAGCAGAAACAAGGGTGAAGGAGGATAATGTTACAGAAGTAGAAACAGGTAGCCTTGCTGATGGTACAAATATATGGGGAAAGTTCATCTTAGGGTCAAATATAACAAGGTTGCAAACAGCCTGGTTTAATCTTATATAGTCGCTAGGGAGTGGGTTGGAGATGGTAGCTAGGGAACATAATTTGAAGTGATACCATAAACAGTGGCTTCAGTTTTTCTAGTGCTTAACTGGAGGACATTTCTGCTTATTTAGTAATTGATGCTGAATAAGCAACCTGATCATTGAGGAACAGTACAGAAGTCAAAAGAGGTGAGGGAGACCTGGGGTGAGGAACAATTGCTGGATTTTAACTTGCTTGTCATGGGACAATGTCAATACCCCAAGTGCCTCCTTCTAATGAGGTGGCAGATGTAATTGGCAAGTTAGTAACTGATGGATTGCAGATGAGGTCCTGTCTTGCTGAGGTGTTGAAACACTTTGATTGGATCAAAGTAAGGAGCTTCAGGCAGGGGGGCGCATCTGGATTTCACTTCCTTCTTTTATTTTTTTCTAGCCCATCTTTTAAAAAGAAACTAAAATTGAAGACGTCTATTCTCCACTCTTAAAAGTACCTCAGCCAGATGAGCATTCTTCACATGTAAAGATTTACAGAGAGTGTTAGCAGGCTATTCAACTATTTAATATGTCAGTCAAAACCCAATCCTGTCCAACGTACACTTTCCCACGTGAATCACAATAAGGCAATTGGGAGGGACAACTCTGGTTGACTTTTTTTCACCATTTTCCAACCCCGTAGCATTAAGACCTCCAGCATCTTGTCAGATCAGCCAACTTAACACAGACTATCAATAAAAGTGAGGACCTGACTGACCTCAATTGTTACATCTCCTACTCATTAATTCATTGATTGAGCCATTAGGGAGCAGTTACTTTAACTGCTTTAAGTGTTGGGGTAACTAAAATAAGAAATAGTGCTGCAGCATTAAAAGAGCACTCCAGCCGCAGACCTAGTGTTTTAATTAGTTTTCTCATTGCATTAGTATCAATACATTATAGGAAAAGTTACACTGAACACTCTCTACTGTGAGGAATTTACTTGCACAAAACTTTAATCACCTTAATTAATTCCACATTAAAACCACCAACAATATTGTAATAATCACCTGTCTTTCATCTAAACTCAAAATGACTGGTACAATCATCATGTAAATCTTTTTATCCTATGGGATGTTTTTCCATAGTGGACATACCAAAGCTGGAACTTTTTGGAATCCTAATGACCGTATCAAGAATCAACATATTAATTCCACTTCACTTTGTCCTGTGCCATCCATTGCTCACTGCAGAATAAGGGACTGTATTTTGTCTCCCCATTGGCGGTGTGAACTGAAATAACTGGGTGCAGAATTTTGTGCAGTTGGCCATTGGAACTGGAGCACCAGCACATCCTAATCCCAGGCCATCTTTCCAGACGTGGGACGGCAGTGTGGGCAGCAGGGCTACCTGCCCACAAGCAGCAGGTACTCAATTCCATTACGTTATCAAGTCCTGTTGTTGGAAGCCACCCAGAGCAGTAGGACATTCTGAGAAGCGGTTTCCCCATTCCACCAAAGAGATGGCCTGGTTGCAAATGCCTTTTTCTTATTTTGAGGCATCCTACCAGTGCTTTATAATGGCCAGAAGGCCTCAAAATGGGCCTCCAGCTTTCAGAGACCACCCAACATGTATACCCACCCACTGGTCACTAATTGGCCATGTTTGGTAACAACAAATTTAGAGACATTCCCACAGAGTCTCAACTATAAGTAAGTTGCCTGCAACAACTACAAGGATTAGAAATTCCACAGGGATATCTCAAAGAACCTTTGAGTCTCAAGTGGCCTGAAATGTTTGGAGGGGTCTCTGAATTTGATGAGCTAGGCATTTTTCACTTCTTCGCTTTTATTGTGCATACAGTTATTTTCTGTTGTAAGATATGTTTTTCCATAACCAAAACTGGGTTTGTTGGCACACAGGTATGAAACTGTATGGGGGCAAGATAACAATCTCCAAAATGGCTGACAACAAACTAACAGAAAATTAGCTTCACAAATGAATGTAAATGGGGGGGTGATGGTCATGAATAGGAGTTTAAGGCTCAATATTTTCCCTGGAGCATCGGAGGTGGAGGGGTGACCTTATACAGGTTTATAAAAATCATGAGGGGTATGGATAAGGTGAATAGTCAAGGTCTTTTTCCCAGGGTAGTGGAGTCCAAAACTAGAGGGCACAGGTTTTATGGTGAGAGGGGAAAGATTTAAAAGGGTCCTAAGGGGCAACTTTTTCACACAGAGGGTGGTGCGTGTATGGAACGGGCTGCCAGAGGAAGTGGTGGAGGCTGGTACAACTACAACATTTAAAAGGCATCTGGATGGGTACATGAATAGGAAGGGTTTAGAGGGATATGGGCCAAATGGGACTAGATCAGTTTTGGATATCCTATTGGCATGGATGAGTTGGACCAAAGGGTCTATTTCCATGCTCTCCAGCTCTAAGACTGTAAGTGCTGCCTGCTTGGCACCGTGGTGCCAATATTAAACTGCCTTTTGAGTTAGAGCTGCCTGTTTTATTTCCTCAAGTACATAAAAGACTGTAATGCTTCTCTGTAGATCTTACCAAATTTGACAAAAAGCACACCCGTGGTTGAGACAGATTTTTGTCCATTTGTAGCTACGCATTGGAAATAACCCGTGTCTGTGGTATCGAGGTTTCGTATTCGGAGGCGGGAGCCATAGCTGGTCAGCCGGTACGATATCCTCCGTGGTTCCTGGACAACTGGTGCATCATTCTTCAACCAGCGGATGGTTGGAGCCGGATTGCCGGAGACTTTGCAGTATAACTCTGCAGTCTGGCCAAGTGAGGTTGTGATATTATTCATTGGCTCATCCAGGGTTAGATAGTAATCTGAAAAATAAAGAGTTTTTCAAAATTATCTTTAGTTGCAAGTCTGCAAAAGAGCTCAGTCAACGTGGAAGAATCATAAAATACATTCAGTGACAAGGAAACCAAGTATTTTTGATATTGGTCAGTGGCTAAATCCATCACAAAGTTTCATACTGATCCTTATAGACCACAAATATTTTAAGTTGAATTCACTATCTGCATTGAATTAGTTTGTTCAGTGTCAGCGGATGAGAGGGAACGGTTAAAATGGTCAGATCCGCAATCCTTTTAAAGCTTGGCTCAAAGGAAGCGTCTTCACTTTTCATTCAGGTGAAGGTTTCAAGCCCTATTCCAACTTAATCTGGGTTGACACTTCAAGGCATTGCATAAGGAGTATTGCATTGTTAGAGGTGCTGATATGTGTAACTGAGTTGGTTCCTGTGGCAATATTCAAGGGGCATTCTCCACTGCACTGAGGAATATTTATCCCTTGATCAAGATCACTGAAAATAGTTGAAATGTTCATTATCTCATTCATGTTTCCTGGTCCTTGCTTTGTTGAAACGATCATCACGTTGCCCTGTTTAATGATGATAATCACTTCAAAATTACTGCATTGGCTCCAAAGCACTTTGGAACATAAAAAGGTCCTATATGTATGCAAACTAGTTATAGAATCATAGAATCCCTACAGTGTGGAAGCAGGCCATTGAGCCCATCGTGTCCACACTGACTCTCTGAACAGCGTCCCACCGAGACCCACCTCCCAACCTTATGCCTGTAACTCTGCATTTTTCCATGGCTAATCCACCCAACCTGCATATCTTTGGACTTTGGGAGGAAACCCACGCAGACACAGGGAGAATGTGCAATCTCCACACAGACAGTCACCCAAGGCTGGAATCGAACCCGGGTCCCTGGCACTGTGTTACCCACTGAACCACTGTGCCACCCCAATTCTTACTTTGTTGCATTGATGCCTCCCAACAAATGCACTTGTGTGCCTGTGTGCCAGGGAAAAGATCAGGCCAAGTTGACATAAGATTTAATAAATGGTATTACGCTGTGGTCAAACAGGCTGAATACATTCATTTCTTAGTTTGTGAAGAATATTGAGGTAAGGAAAATAGAGTTGAGGCCACCATCAGATCAACCTTGATCTCACTGAATGGTGGAGCAGGCTCAAAGGGCTGAATGGCCTAAACTTGCTACTAATTCTTGCATATTCTACTTAAAATTGTCTGGTGCTCCTGAAATAGTCTCCATCATAAATTAGTTTCTCCAGAAAGCATTGAAGAAACAATTCATTTCCTAAAAATAAAATTGATAAATAACTCGACACGAGTGTGATTATGTTATCTTGATATCTGCAGAAAGAAATTTCCTGGATTTGAAACATTTAGCATGTCCTTGTTTACAAACTCTCTCTTCAGACAATTCAGCCTAAGTCGTTACGTTATAAAACACAGAGCAAAGAAAGCAAAATCTCCAAATATGTTCAAAATTTCTTTTTTCTCTGTCACAAAACACGTTTGACCTCCATCCTCTCTTTAACTATAATTTCTTAAATGTTGCAGCTTGTACTTCTCTTGGCAATGTTAACTGCTAATTACTTTGTAAATTCCAAATACTTTATTACTTTCTTTCAAGATGAGACACACCGCTGATAGTTCAACACGGGAGCTACTGCGTTCCAGATTGTACTGGCAAATCCAGCAGAATCATTTTATGGTCATGAATCATCAAGGCTGCCTGAAGGTACTGCACACAAAGGGATTGGCAGGCTGGTGAGAGTAAATTAAAATTTCAAAACCCCTTAAACACGAGTCTTAAAAATAACAGACTGTCTGAGTTTTAATAGCACTGATTGGGAATTAATAATACCAAGCATTTAATGAGGTGTATAACCACCCAGCATTCTCTAGAAATTACATTTTATGCCCTACTTATATTGCAGAGCTGATTCCAGAACAACCAGCACAGCCATTTGCAAGTCCTAGTCTACTTTTATTTCTGTCCACAGTACGCTCTCTAGTTTCCAGGGAAGTAGAAACCGGTTAGTGAGTAAATAGCCACATTGTTGACCTGTTTGCCAAGGCTGAGCCATAAAAAGGTCACCACCTCCATAAATCAGGTTAATGCCCTACTATGCATCTCACTGTTCTCAGGTTGAGTCGTTGCAGCTCCATAAATAGCAATGCCACCGTCATCAGAGTGCTAGTGGGTTCCAAGTAACTGAGATGTAACCAATGTCTAACCAGCATCATTTGTAAACATTAACACTGCTTTCTCTTCACAGATGCTGCCAGACCTGCTCAGTTTTTCCAGCAATTTCTGCTTTTGTAGCAATATCCCCACGTTCCTCTTCAAAATCAGCAATGGGATCTTTCCATGTCCTGCAGAGAAAACTGGTAAGACTTTGGTTGAACATCTCATCTGAAACATCTCCAACACTATAGCACTTCCTCTACATAGAACATAGAACAGTACAGCACAGTACAGGCCCTTCAGCCCACGATGTTGTGCCAAACTTTTACCCTAAACTTAACGTCTATCTAACCTCCACCCCTACCTTATACTATCATCCTTATGCCTATCTAATAGCAGCTTAAATGCCCCTTATGAGGCCGACTCCACTACTCTCTCCGGCAATGCATTCCACACCCCAACCACACTCTGAGTAAAGAACCTACCTCTGACCTGTCCCCTATATCTACCTCCACTCACTTTAAAACTATGCCTTCTCGTAATAGCTACCTCCATCCTAGGAAAAAGTCTCTGGCTGTCTACTCTATCTATACCTCTGATCATTTTGTACCAAAGCCTTTGCCTGGACTATGGGGAATGGAATCCAAACTCTCAACCTGACTCACAGACCAGTTTACTACAGAACTACAGCTGGATGCTAAGCCCAAAAATATTGTACAAGGTGCAGTTAGGTCATCACTTTTGATCCCTTGGTATTTAGCTCTCATCTCAGAGAGCTACGTGTTTTCTCTCGCTATCTTACAGATAATTTCTGATGACAAAGAGTGTGATGCAAAGTGCTGTAACCACAGCTACCACCTTGTTCCAATATCAGAGGTGACTTGCCAACATATGGAACATAGAACAGAACTGTACAGCACAGGAATGGGCCCCTCAGCCCATCATGTTGTGCCCAACATGATGCCAAATGAAACTAATCCTTTCTGCCTGCCATTGGTCCATATCCCTCCATTCCTTGCATACTTATGAGCTTATCTAAAAGTCTCTTAAATGCCCCTATTGTATCTGCCTCTACCACTGCCCCTGGCAGCGTATTCCAGACTCCTACCACTCCATAAGAAACTTGTCCCTCACATCACTTCTCCCCTCTCGCCTTAAATGAATGGTCCCTCTAATTAGACATTTCGACTCTGGGGAAAAGATTCTGATCGTCAACCCTACCTTGTGCATCTCAATTTTATAGACTTCTTTCAAGTCTGCTCTCAGCCTCTGCCACTCCAGAGGAAACAACCCGAGTGTTTCTAGCCTCTCCTTATAGTACATACCCTCTAATCCAGCAGCATCCTGGTAAACCTCTTCTGCACCCTCTCCAAAGCCTCCACATCCTTCCCGTAACGTAGCAACCAGAACTGAGCGCAAAACTCTCAGCATGGCCTAACCAAAGTCTTGTAAAGTTGCAACATGACATCCCGACTCTTGTACTCAATTGCCCGACCAATAAAGGCAAACATGCCATCTGCCTTCTTTACCACCCTATCTACTTGCGTGTCTACTTTCAGGGAGCCATGGACTTGAATCCCAAGATCCTTCTGTACATCAATGCTGTTCAGAGTCCTGCCATTAACTGCATACTTTTCCTTAACATTTGATCTCCCAATTACACTTACCCAGATTAAAACTCCATTTGCCATTTCTCTACCCATATCAACAACTGGTCTATATCCCGCTGTATCCTTTGACAATCTTCTACACTATCTAAAACTCTACAGATCTTTGTATCATCTGCAAACTTGCTAACCCACCCACCTACATTTTCATCCAAGTCATTTATACATATCACAAAAAGCAGATGTCCCAGTACAGATCCTTGTGGAATACCACTCGTCATGGACCTCCAGCCTGAAAGACACCCTTCCACCACTACCCTCTGCCTTCTATGGACAAGCCAATTCGATGTTCAAGCAGCCAAGTCACCACGGATCCCATGCATCTTAATCTTCTGGATGAGCCTACCATGAGGGACCTTGTTGAAAGCCTAACTAAAATCTGTGCAGACAGCATCTACTGCTCTATTCTCATCTATCACCTTTGTCACCTCCTTTAAAAATTCAGTCAAGTGAGTAAGACAGACCTGCCCCGCATGAAGCCATGCTGACTGTTCCTAATTAGGCCATGCATTTCCAAATGCGTGTAAATCCTACTCCTAAGAATTCTCTCCAATAGCTTCCCAACCACTGATGACTCACTGGTCTGTAGTTTCCTAGATTGTCCCTATTTCCCTTCCTGAACAGACGAACAACATTAGCTACTTGCCAGTCCTCCGGAACCTCTCTAGTGGCTAACGAGAACACAAAGGTCTTGGTCAAGTCCCCAGCAATCTCCTCTCTTGCCTCTCTCAACAATCTGGGGTGGATATCATTGGGCTCTGGGGACTTATCCACCTTAATGCTCTTCAAGAGACCCAACACTACTTCTTTCTTGATTTCAAAATGCCCTAGCATATTAGCATGCTGCACACAAATCTCACTGTCCTCCATACCCATCTCCTGGGTGAATACCAAGGCCAAGCACTCATTTAGGATCTCACCCACATCCTCTGCCTCCAAGCACAAGTTCCCTCCTTTATCTTTGAGTGGTCCTACCTTCTCCCTAGTTATCCTCTTGTTTTTAATGTACCTTTAGAATGCCTTGGGATTCTCTTTAACCCTACTTGCCAAGATCAATTCATGGCCCCTTGTTCTCCTAATTCCCTGCTTTAGTACTTTCCCGCTTTCTTTACCTTCCTCACGGTCCTTGCAAGATTTTTGGAACCTTCAGCAATTCAGAAAATTCAGACAATCAAAATGAGAGATTCTACCATCTCAGACAGAAATTCTTTATATTGTACAACTGAGTTTAATCAAAATCAATTGGAAATTCTCTTCCCATCATGTTCCACCATTACCACCCCCATCCCTGTTACTTTCTGTTGAGAATTAACCCCAGAACAATCATTCTTTATTTTATTACTCAAAGAAATCCTTTACACTTTCCATGGCAACTTTATACAGAACATAAACTAATTTCTCTGCTTGGCTTATGTTGGCAGGCTATCATCTTAGCCTCCTCACTTCAGACTTATCTCAGACTTAGCAGGGACTCTATGCTTTTACAGTTATATAATTAAAAAAAACTTTATAGATCTTAGACATCCTAGGAAATTCTACTTCCTTCTGTCACACTTTTATCTCCAGCTATTTCCTTTCATGAAGAGAGGCTCATTCACAGACACAGATCCACACGTCACCCTTACATACCACACCCGATCTGCTGTTGTTTCTATCTGTATCTGGACACAGAATTCCAGCAGACTATTGGACTGTAGAGGGCATCATGGAGAAACAAAGAAATTGTATTTATTTAGTGCTTTCCACAACTTCAATGTATTCCAAACAGAAAAAGCTAAAAACATACTGCGGCAGCACAGAAAAAGACAGCAGCCAATTTTGTGCATAGTGGTCACGTGCTACAGCTGAATTTTCCATTTCTGGAGGAGGTAGACCAGAGGTCACAATCTCTCATCCCTGGCCAGCCTGCCTGTTTGCCAGCACTTTCCTGTTTCCTCCTCCTCACAAGGAGTGGGCCAGAGCTTCAGCAGGTTTGATCCCAACCACTCCCTTCAGCCAACCTTTGGAGATGACCATAGCTGGTGCTCCACGATGGACAGATTCGATTTGGAATTATCGGTCTGGCAGCTGAAGTTGGTATCGATGTCACCTTTAGTCTTGAGGTAGTCTCCCTCTTTTAGCTTCAGACAGAGTGGCTGCTGAACTCTCAGAAGTGTAGAGTCTCTTATTGGCCTCCCAGTCTTGGGAGACTGCCCACTGCCCTTCAGTCTATAGTGAACATATTCCCTAGATGTTAAATATCCTGTGTGATGAAAATTGTTTTGGGCCTCAGGTGTCAACTTAGTGTGGAATCAGGACTTAGAAATAGTCCACGGCAAGGTCCCAAACCCAGAACTAAAATTTGGACCTCTATCTTGTCCACAAACTAGAGAGGTTGCAAAGGAGATTAAAAGGATGTTGCCATGACTGGAACATTGCTCTAATGAGGAAAGACTGGATAGGCTAGGGTTGTCTTCCTTGGAAGAGAGGGTGATTGAGAGGATGTTTTCATTGAAGTGTGCAAGGTTATGAGGGGGCGCATAGAGTGCATGTGGAGTAGTGTGACATGTACTGGTCACCTTATTGAAGGCAGGATGTAAATATGTTGAAGGTAATTCAGAGAAGGTTTACTAGACTAACAGTTGGAAAGTACAGCTAGTCTTATGAAGAAGGCTTGTAAATCGTGGTGTTTAGAGGAGTAAGAGGTGACTTGATTGAAATATATAAAATCCTAATGGGTCATCACAGGGTGGGGAGGATGTTTCCTCTAATGGGAGAATCTAGAACTAGATTTTAAAAAAAATCAGGGATCATCTATTTGAAACTAAGATTAGGGCTGAACCTTATCACTGAATCACAGAATTGTTAAGGTGCAAAAAGAGGCCATTTTGCCCATTATGTCTTCACTGATTCTTCAATTGAACATCATTAAATACTGCCAATCTTCTGATTTTTCCCTATATTCTTGTACATTATTTCTTTCTGAATAATTGTCCAAAATCCTCTTGAATGCCCTTAACTGAACCTGCTTCCACTTCATTTCCAGCCAGTGCATTGCTTATTTGAACTACTCGCTTGGAGAGAAGGATTTTTCCTCCTATCACTCTTGCTTCTTCTGCAAATCACATTAAATCTATGCCCTCTTGTTCTTGTTCATTTATGGGCGGGAACAGTTTCTCCTCATCTATGCTAGTCAGTCTGTTCATGATTTTAAAAACCTCTATCAGATCTCCTCTTAGCCTTCTTCAATCCACCTTCACTGAAAATTCTCATCCCTGGAGCCTTTCTTGTAAATCATCTCTGTTGTCTCTCCAGTGTATCCACATACCTCCTTTAATGTGGCATCCAGACTGTACACAATACTTCACGTGAGCTCTAACAAGTGTCTACATCACCTCCTTGCTCTTGTACTCTATGCGCCCATTAATAAAGCAGAGGGCACTGAATGCTTTACTTCCTGCTGTCTCTACCTGTCCTTTCAATGATCTGTGTACACATACACCCACATCCCCCTGCTCTGCACCTCCCTTTAGAACTGTATTTCCTATTATATATTGGCTTTCAATGTTATTTCCACCAAAATGCATCACCTCACACTTTACTGCTTTGAAATTCCCCTCCCATCTATTTGCCCAATTCACCAATCTGTCTGTGTCTTTCTGGAGTTCCACACTTTCCTCCTCACACTTTACAATTCTTTCCAGGTTTTGTGTCATCTGCAAACTTTGAAATTGCCCGGGTTTATGAATACATATCAGGAAGACCTAAGGTCCCAATACCAAACCCTGGGAACTCCACTATCAACATTCCTCCAGCATGAAAATAACCATTGACCATTACTGTTTCCTACTACTAAGTCGATTTTGTATCCACTTTGCTGCTGACCCTTTTATTCCAAGGCTTATAACTTTTCTTACAAAACTAAAGCAAAGAACTCTGGATGCTGGAGATCTGAAACAAAACAGAAAGTGCTGGAGTAACTCAGCAGCTCAGGCAGCATCTGTGGAGAGGGGAACAGAGTTAACATTTTGAGTCCAGCGATCTCTCGTCAGACCTGCTGAATTTCTCCAGCACTTTGAGGAAAGTTACAAAAACAAAAGCCTATTGTGTGACACTGTATTAAACACCTTCTGCAGGTCTATGTACAGCACATCAACAGTGTTACCTCTTACCTCTTCAAAAAAAAAACTCTAGCCAAGTGCCAGTTGCTGCACATGATGTTTGGAGGATTTATCACTGCGAGGCCTAGTGAGTTTTATCACCATATCTTACCAAACTTACTTCATTAACTGTCTACCCCACCTCATGGAATCCCTCTTGTGTGATCCTAGCCCCACCCGACCAAACATGATTCCTAGAACAACTCGCCACTCAGCGGGATATCCCAAAATTGACCGGAATCCCTCCGATATGGTCAACACCTTCAAGATGGAATAGAAAGGAAAAGGATTGGCAGGTAGAGGCAATGTTTTCCACTAACAATTTAAAATACAATATTCAGGGCCCAATTTCTCACGAGCACTCTCATATATAACACAATGACAATCAATCAATCACTTCTGTTCGGTGTGCTGTTAGTGAGTGGGAGATTCACCAATACCAGTCTGTAAGGTTGCCTGAGGTAATACAGAGCCCACCAAATGTTATGCTTACACTGTGTACAAGTATCCTTAATTTTGCAGTGTAGTATGGGTATTAAGTGCTGATTGTTTGAAGAAGGAAAGTCTGGTGAAGAAGTATTTGAGGGATTGTTCACTGATTTGAAGCTGTTCATTGCAGGAAGAACGAGTAATACTGGCTATGTAGTGTTGCATATTCAGTTGGTGCAGTATTTCCCATGATTAGGTGATTCTGGATCAGCTCCCAGACAAGTCTAAAATTCCAGCCCCCTATGAAGTGAACAGAGCAACATTGTGCTATAACCAATTCATCCCTGTAACATGTCACAGGAATGCTTGTGGGAATGACAAAAAAAAACCTGATGGAGCTGGTCTCCAAGCCTGCAAAATCAATTTTATTTTAACAAAGAGTGTAGGAGTTTGCTTTTGATAATGAAACTTAGAAAATTAATCCTGAGATGTAGTTTTACTATCTCTCATTGGCAACTCAACGAGCTAGTATCACTTGTAGCTGGCTAAGGATGGCCCAGAATGTGTTGTTTTTTTAATATAAAGGTCATCTGAAAAGTCAAGCATCTGAATGAAATAGTGACTCCATCATTATTTTCCTTTGATTTGTAGGGGTGCAATAATTTGCAATCAGTCTATTATAAATTATTACATTTGAACAACAATGCAGATCATTTTTGAAAATGATCTTTTGGCTGAACTATCTTTCAAGTGAAAATCAGCTCACTCCTGATACCTTTGCTATCTGATCTCTCAAGTTCTAAGTAAAAAAAGAAACAGTTTGAAACATTGCAAAAAACTATGCCATTTCTGCTCAAGTGAAAAAACTCACCATTTCCTTTTCTACTCTGGCAGACTATCAATTTTTACAGTGTTAGGAGGATTTTAAATAATAGATCAGAAAGAAAAAAATTCTGGTTTTTGCATTAAGAAAACAAATATTTGCCAATAGGTTTTCCTCACTCCTTTACTTTTTCTCTTTCTCAGGGAGAGAGATCTGATTTCCGATCTTTTCTTTCCATGTCCTCCAAAACATTTAAGGTCACATTTAAGCCAGTTATTGCTGATTTACACAAATAAAACAATAGAAGCATTTTAATTGCCTCTAAAGCACATTCCCGGACTTAGCTCATCATTATTATTTTAGGTCAACAATAAATAGATAACATCACTGAATAGGCTGCTATTTGTCCACTGAAGCTTCAACAGACAATGTGCACTGCCAACATGGGCCTGCATCATGTCATTTGTTGCTGTTGTGCACGGAATGGTTCTTGCAAATACTTTGGCATTCTCTCAGAATAAGGGGAGCACCAATAATACAGCAACACAGCCCACTAAAATAAAACAAAGCACCGGGAATGCCCGGTGGTCTGAAATAAAAACAAAATACTGGAGAATATTAACAGGTCTAGCATCATCTATGGAGAGAAAGCTTCTCTACAGATACTGCCAGGCCTGCAGATTTTCTCTCGCACTTTGTTTTCATTTTAGTACAGAACCATTTTTGTGTGCAGCTGAGAATTCTTAGCTGAACAGCTATGAAATATTGCAATTAATCTCAGCTCATGTGGTCTGCTAGAGTCAAAAGCAGACAGGAGCCCACAACCCAAGTATTCTCCAATAGATATTCTGAGAGTGTGAATACCAGATAAGGAAAGCAATGAGATTGGGCCTTGTCCTGCTGTAAAGACTATCCGTACAGAACAGGCACTTGACTGCGATAAAGGAGGTGCCTGGCACCTGCCAAATTGCTAGGACAAGGAATAGAAGAAAATGAATGGGAAAAAGACATAGCCGGAAGCTAGTAAATTTATAAGAAGTGGATTATCAGTCGCACTTTTGCCAACTGAAATCTTGCACAATGTTATGTGATTTCCTTGCCAGTAAATATGATCAGATAATGAATGACTGATCAACTTTGATGGGTTGTATGATACTGTATAAGTACTAGGAATGCCATTAGACATTCATTACCTTTCTCCCACAGAATAGGGTTTGATCGGGTCTGTTGCTAAGAGCAGTCAATATGTTTAATGTGACACAACCAGTTCACTGGAAGCTGGTAGAGAGCAACTGTATTTTTAAAAAAATCGAAAGTAGGAAAGTAGATTGCACTTCTTTCTTTTAAATCTGCTAATTATGCCTGAAAAGATAATGGCTGAACATAGTAATCATGCAGTGGTCTGTGTCCCCTTTATTGATTTCTGTGCAGGGGATAGTTAAATCATTACTTTAATAATAAAACACTTCTTTTAATATCTATAGGACGATGCATCAAAAGCCTTGTCAAATTTTTTTCACTGAATGTCAACGCCATCTCACTTAAACCCCTGCATGCCATCACCCATACATATGTAGCCTCCGATTCCCCATCATACTGAAAAAGATCTGCTATATATTAAAATATACAGAACTACAGTAGGGAACGAATTGATAACATGTAACTATTATTTTAAAAAGTGTGCTTTACGTATCAGTCACAGTCAGCTTGTGCCAGATGTAGGACGGAAGATTGTTTGACCAACAGAAAGCAAAAAAAGAGGCACAAATGCTTTTTTCCCAGGTTGGCAAGATGTAATGAGTGGAGTACTGGGATCTCAACTGATAATGATTTGTACAAATTATTTGGATGAAGGATGGAAAGTTTTATTGTTAAGTTTGTAGGGAAAATATAAAATTGCCCATTCTGGCAGGAAGAACAAAAAAGAAGTAAATTATCTAATGGTGAGAGATTGCAAAGCTCTGAGATGACAGGGATCTGGCTGTACACGTGCACATTACACAAAAGGTTAGCATGCGGCTCCAACAAGTAATTAGCACTGCTCATAGAATGTTATCCATCATCATGAAGGGAATTGAATATAAAAATTAGGAAGGTTATGTTTCAGTTATATAGATACTGGTGAGACCACACCTGGAGTACTGTGCACAGCATTAATCACCTAAGGCAGGGTGTAAACGCATTGGAAGAAGTTCAGAGACAGTTTAATAAGGTTTAATCTAGAATAATATTTGGATGAGTGGGGTGTATTATGAGGAAATGTTGGACAGGTTAGACTTGTAGCAGATGGAATTCAGAAGAGAGTAAGAAGTGACTTGATAGAGACATACAAGTTCCTGAGGGGTCTTCCAAGGTAGATGCAGATAGATGTTTCCAGTTATAGAGTCATAGAGATATACAGCATGGAAACAGACCCTTCCAACTCATCCATACTGACCAGATATCCTAAATTTAATCTAGTCCCATTTGCCAACATTTGGCCCATAGTCCTCTAAACCCTTGCTATTCATGTGTCCATCCAGATGCCTTTTAAATGTTGTAATTGTACCAGCCTCCACCACTTCCTTTGGCAGCTCATTCCATACACGCACCACCCTCTGCGTGAAAAGGTTACCCCTTAGGTCCCTTTTAAACTTTCCCCTCTCACCTTAAACCTTTGCCCTCTAGTTTTGGACTCCCCAACCCAGGGAAAAGATCTTGTCTGTTTACCCTATCCACGCCCCTCATGATTTCAATAAACCTCTATAAAGGTCATCCCTCAGCCTCCGATGCTCCAGGGAAAATAGCCCCAGCCTATTCAGCCTCTCCCTACAGCTCATTGTAGGAGAATCTAGGAATAGAGGTCAATGTATAAAGGTATGACAGTGTTCAGGTGATTATTTTTCTTTTACAGGGTCCTGAGTCTTTGGAACTGTATTCCTGAAAAGGCAGTAAGAATAGAGTTTTTGAATAATTTTAGGGTAGAACTGGAAACAATCAGATCAAACATGATTTTGTTACTTGGTGACTGGCATTTCCTGCTCCTTGTCTGCATGTTTGGTAAACTACATAAAGCACATATATTATTATAAATTACATATGAAGACTCTGGTTCCACATTCTCCCACGGTCTATCTAGAAGATCACACTTTGTCTTAAATGCCTGTGTGTGGTGACATGAAAAATAAACTAATGAATGTTGGGTTGTCAGGTTAGGAAGAGCAGGTGGAAAAGCAGAATTGTGGAAGGGCCTGTTTCCATGCTGTATTATTCTACGACAATGACTCTATGACTGTGAAGAGATCAGCCATGATCAAATCAAATCATGGAGCAGGCTCAAGGGGATGAATTGCCCACTCCTGCTCCCAGCTCCTATGTTCTTATATATGTAGTCCTTTTGTAGTGCACAATTTGAGTATTATAGAAAAAGACACTTTGTCATAACTTTTCGTCTTTCGTCAGGACCATTTGCAAGAATATCAATTTAAGACCAAAACCAATACTGATACTGTATAAAAGAAGAGTGCTGATTGGTTGACAAATGGACTCTGTTTAGTAGAGATAATAGACATATCCGAGCCTAATATTTCTTAATACTGTTGTGTATCAATTTACGATGAGATTTTTATGATCTAAGGAATGCAAAAAAAAATACTGAGCTCCAGCAGATTTAAGCCTAACCTGTTCAACCTTTTCTCATAAGGCAACTTTTCTATTCTAGGTATTAGTCAGGCAAAGCTTCTCTGAACTGTTTCCTTCCTTCGGAAAAGAGACCAATGCTGCACAAAGTACACCAGATGTGGTCTCAATAGTGCCCTGTATAGCTGAATCACAACTTTGATTCCATTATATTGAATTCCCCTCGCATTAAATGGTAACATTCTATTAGCTTTCCTCATGACTTGCTGTACCTAGGCTAAGAGATTCATGCATAAGGACACTCGGATCCTTCTACATTTTAGAGATCTGTAAACTCTCCGTATTTACATAAAATGCTTACTCATATTTTTCATGCTAAAATTGACTATTTCACATTTTCCCAAATTATAATCCCCTTGTTTGATCTTTTACTATTCACTTAACCTATCTATATATTTTTGTAGCCTCATTATGTACTCTTCACAACTTATTCCTATTCTTCTGTCAGCAAACTTGAAAACCATACTTTCCCCTCATCCAAATTATTCATTCTTTATTTTTATCCTTTTATTCCTGATGCACCTCTAGCTTTAACTGTTGATTTGTTCTTAGATTCATACACTCTATTCCTTCCTGTCACCGTCATTTTAAAATTAAATATTCAATGTGTCATGTTGCATTATCCATTGGTTTAATATATAAAGAGTTATGGCAACTCAGGAGACAGAAATGAGTTTGTGATTATAGCATCGCAAACTGACATTGCTAGATTTCATTATAAACATAGCCAGAGGAATCTATAATGGAAAATAATGACACAGGAAGTGCATACAGATGTATGACATTTATAAATGTATATATCATAAATGTAGCTGTGGTATGTAAAGGGGATAAATTGAATTATTTATCTAACCCCAGGGGTAAGTAAAACACTTTGGAGGGGAACTCCCATGGGGTTTTCTAGGTCTTCTTTCTCAATCCCTGGAGAAACAATATAAACAGAAGTTGTTGGTCATTTATGTGGTTTTCACCACTTCTACACTACAAAATCCCTGTGGAAGCTCCAGGAAGTTTTATTTTACAGAAACTAATCAAAAAACAGTTACTGCCCCTCTGAGGAGATTCCTCACAAATTTCCTTCCAAATATTTCCAAAATTCCTTCCAAATTCAAGACTGTTACAATGTGCATCAGCCATCAACATCATCATTCCAGCAATGACACTTCCTTCCTCCATGACAGCAATGCTATGATCTGCTGGTAAATGTATCATTCTCTCTACAATTTCATGTTGACTGTCCCGAGACTGATGACACACTTTTGACCAGAATTCCATCAGTGCTGGTTTACTTTTGTGAAGGTGTGCATTTGGTAATTTTTCTGTGGAAGGCAATAAGACAAGTCTACGTTCCGCACAGGTATATTTTCCAGCACAGCCTCATTCGACGACATCACACTCATAGAATTGGTACGGCACAAGAAAAGGCCGTACAGATTATCATGTTTGTACTGGCTCTTCAAATGAGCATCATTATTTGATGTCAACCTCCTGCTTTTACCCCATACCTTGCACATCTAAATAACCATCCAGCACCCTCTCAAATGCCTGAATTGAACCTGGGTCCAGGTGAGGGTCAGAGATGAGCATCCTAGTGGGTTTTCCCCTTCCTCTTGTAGCTTCAATGGATGTTGTAACAAATGTTCCTTTCTAAGATCAGCCAGCTTATTACAGGCTTACTGAACCTGAAACCTTCCTACTTCAAGCAGTCAATATCACGCCAGAAGCTGCACTTACAAATTGAGCTCCTGACACCACATTTAACATTATCTTTATATTAGAGAGTACTACTCTTAAGGATTTTCCAACACATTCTGGCATTTGTATCCTGTATGTATGAAAAGACAATAAGTTTTCTTTTATGGCGTAAGTTTTTTTTACAGCTTTTGTTCACTGTTCAGGGACGTTCTGGCTATTACTTCACAATACAGTTTCAAATCAGGAATTTAGGGCAGGATTCTGTTTCACTCTTGCAAATTCATCAGCTAAGTACCTGCATCATTCATATTTGTGACACAGAACTTCAAAACATCTAGTACAGAAGCAGACAACTCAACCTAAAAAGGTCCAATCCCGTATTTATGCTCCACAGAAGCATTTGTTGACCTGATATGTTGATGTAGGGTCTCTATCAATGCAGATATTCTAATTTCATGTGACAGCAAGTTCTACATCCTACCCATTCTCAGAGTGAAAAGATTTTTCCTGAATTTTGATACTGGATTCACTGGTGACTCTGTTAGATTTTTGGATATCAAGGCAACTATAAACATTCTTTTGGTTTCTACCCTGTCGAATCCCTCCATGTAGACATTGATCAGGTTATGGTTCAGCCTTCTCTTTACAAGAGAAAAACTACTAGTCTGTTAAATCTTGCAACTATCATAAGCAGAAAAGCAACAGAAAAAAAATTATGGGTGTTGGTTAGCAATGCAGTTTGAAGACTTTTAAAGAAAACTGCAGACAATAAAGCGAATAGCTTCAATCAGGAGATGGAAGCAGTTAAGGCTTCCTGTTGTTTTAATGAATAGAAGAGAAAGATAAATGAGAGGCCTAGAGGATTGTACATTACAAGATTTATAGTCTTTCCATATAAAGTTATGTATTTCAGAATCAAGACTGTTTCATTTAAACCCAGACAATTTCACAAGTTTGACAGCTACAGAAAGCTAAACTACTCTGTTCTGACAGCATCAAAGCTCCAGAATTTCAAGGAAACCTTGAAACACACATCCTGTTTGAATTACAGTATCATTTTGGTGTCCCAGCGTCTCCAACCAGGCTCCAACAAAACAAATACTCAGCAAAATCACTTGCAGATGTGGACCATCGCAGAAGAACGTTTCACTCCTTTTTATAGAGTCTCTTCCAGTTTTACTCCTAAAGTTGTAAACAGCGTGAGTGCTGTTGTACAGTATGGAAGATACATATGTGTGAAGGCTTTGAGGGCTGGGGTAAGCACATTCTGTAATTCACTGGAGTTTTACTGTTTGAAACGGTTGCTTGCCTGAGTCACTGGAACTGTTCCATGCTGGTGTGGAAGGCTGCAACTGAGTTTCATCTGGTAAATCCATTCCTGGAGGAAACCGAAAAGAAACACTTAGTAATGTCTGCAATCTGAAGTCTGAATAGAGTTTACCATACTTCATGTACTTACAAAGACATTTAAACTCACTCCTACTGTGCTGGTGAATGTCAAAAGCTTTTCGCTCATCTTTTTTATTTAATGAAGTTGCATTGTTAAGGTAATACAAGACAGTATTCTCTGCATCTGCAAATCAGCATTAATACATAACCACTGTTACCTACCAGAAGTATACCTTAAACAAATTCAGTCCAACAGCTATTCCACTAACTTCCCCATCAGTCTTCTCTTTCACTTATCAGAATGAGATTACTAATTATTGTCAAACCAAAGATTGTTTTATAGGGTGTCATCATTCACTAGTAAATGGGTTGAGACAGCTTAAGCTCATTTCACACTGGATCTTTATTTATATCCATCATCAAGTAGCAATCTTCAGTTCATCAAGCCCAGCTGGAATTGATCCTAGGTCCCAGAGAGGAAAAGGCAATGCTGCTAACCCACTGCATTAACCAATGCTTTACATTTCACTCTTTAAAATACGGGCCACTCACTTATGTTAGATTGGTCTTCTAGATATTATTAGTCAACGTATTCAGATGTGTTACAACATAGCTCTGGAGAGGTAAGACTTGAACCCGGGCCTTCTGGCCTAGGGGTAAGGACACTATCACAACACATGAGCCTGAAAGATTGGTTTTCTAAGTTTACAGTCAAATAGTTCTTGTTATTTGTTGGTTAAAATGTAGTACAATGAACCGGCGGCCCTGTATTGATAGGCTGTCATATCACAGTGATAGACTACATAAAGATAAGATTCGTAGACATTCGACAGTCCTTACATATAGAAACTGGGGATCTACTTTAGCTCCAAATGAGGTGAGAGACTCACTGTTCATTTCTTGCTTTAATCTGGTTGACTGCAATTTTAATTACAGAGACAGGAACATTTACTTACACAAGCCATTAGGCTGCTCTTTAAATATGCAGATTGGATTCTGAAGATGTCATCATGGTCTGATCTGCTGTTTTAAAATTATAGAGTCATAGAGATATGCAGCATGGAAACAGACCCTTCTGTCCAACTCGTCCATGTCGACCCGATATCCTATATAAATCTAGTCCCATTTGCCAGCATTTGGCCCATATCTCTCCAAACCCTTCCTCCTCATATTCCCATCCAGATGCCTTTTAAAGGTTGTAATCGTTAAACCTGAAGGAAGGATCATTGGAGGCTTCCTCACCAGGAGAAACCTGCCAGGAACACTCAGTGCCCAAGCAGACACAAACTTGCTAAGTTTGTAACAAAGACAGGAAATGCTGAAGAAACTCAGCAGGTTGCAGATCACATTTCAGATCTCCAGCATCCGCAGTTCTTTGGTAAGTTTGTAATTTGTTTTTCAGTTTTCTTGTAAGCAAGATGATCCGGAGTACTTTAATTGAAGTTAGGTGGAGGGACAGGTAATATTGAGGAGGTGGGGAGGCTGCAGAAGGATTTGGACAGGTTAGGAGAGTGGGCAAAGAAGTGGCAGATGGAGTACAACGTGGGAGAGTGTGAGGTCGTGCACTTTGGTGAGAAGAATAAAAGCATGGACTATTTTCTAAATGGGGAGAAAATTCAGAAGTCTGAGGTACAAAGAGACTTCGGAGTTCTAGTCCAGGATTCTCTCAAGGTAAACTTGCAAGTTGAGTCAGTAGTCAGGAAGGTAAATGCAATGTTGGCATTTATTTTGGGAAGACTTGAATGTAAAAGCAGGGATGTACTACTGAGGTTTTATAAGGGTCTGGCCAGGCCACATTTGGAATATTGTGTGCAGTTTTGGGCCTCATATCTCAGGAAGGATGTATTGGCCCTGGAGCGGGTTCAGAAGAGGTTCACGAGAATGGTCCCAGGAATGGAAAGCTTAACATATGAGGAAAGTTTGAGGACTCTGGGACTATACTCATTGGAGTTTAGAAGGATGAGGGAGGATCTAATTGAAACTTTCAGAATACTGAATGGCCTGGGAAAAGTGGATGTTGGGAAAATGCTTCCATTGGTAGGAGAGTCTAGGACCCGAGGGCACAGCCTTAGAGTAAAGGGAAGACCTTTTAGAACAGAGATAAGGAGAAACTTCTTCAGCCAGAGAGTGGTGAATGTATGGAATTCACTGCCACAGAAGACTGTGGAGACCAGGTCATTGAGTACATTTAAGACTGAGATAGATAGGTTCTTGATTATCAAGGGGATCAATGGTTACGGGGAGAAAGCGGGAGAATGGGGTTGAGGAACTTATCAGCCATGATTGAATGGCAGAGCAGACTCGATGGGCCGAATGGCCCAATTTCTGCTACTATGTCTTTTGGTCTTATGGTCGTGATGATGCTTCTATCTTGTGGCTTAATTATGCGAAAGGTGCTCTGCAATGCAAATTTTCAAAGTTTTTGTTCATGCTCTCCAAGAGGAAACCAATGATCAGGCAGCCAGTTACCTCCAACTGCCTGGTGACTTTGGTCAGGACAATCTGCAAGTGTCATTTTAACTGAAACCCAGCACCTATTTAGGTACTACCTATTTCACTGTATTCCTACCTGGAAGTTAAAATTACATTCCCAATCTTAAATGGGCCATCACCAGGACATGCAGCATCATAGGAGCTCCTATGATGCTGCTTGGCCTGCTGTGTTCATCCAGCCCTGCACCTTGTTGTCTCGGATTCTCCTGCATCTGCAGTTCCTACTATCTCTCATCACCAGGACATGCTGTGTTTAACTTTTGACAAAAAAAAATGAGATGGAGGTACTTGAAGATCCATTTACCCAGGTTGCTCTCATGAACCTTTATTGAATGCAGCATGGATCAGAAACGAAAAGCAAGTTCTTTGTTGGCTGCTCATTTGGTAAATATGTGTGGAAGAAAGCAAAGTGAGTAGAAAATTTTCAAGGGGCGCCATTTATAGAAAACTAAAATCATCATGGAATACTCAGGTCTCTGGGGATGCCTCTCAGGCTTACACAAGGAAAAACATGAAGATTGTTTCATTCGATGAGTGGAAGACAGATGGTTCACTTGATAACTTTAGATATGAGTAAAATTAAAATACCCCTGATCCATGGTCATATGGGACATGGCCTTTTCTCATTCCTTGCTTTATGTCCTAATATCGTAGTTGAGCAAGTCTCCCTGAGCATTTCAATTGTCAAGATGTGTGGATAAATACCTGTGTGATATTATACTCAAACTGAATGAAGGAAAATACTCAATGTTATTGCGATTGGTCTTCTTTACACCAAATCTCAGCTCATAACTCATTTTTAAACACATCATTCCTTACACGTATCAGTGCATTAAACTAATCAAAAAGACAGATTTGATTTTATTAGCTAAGGTTCTTCTACCTAATGACACCAATATATAGTACAAGATACAAATTCTCCATTTTGCTTTTTAATTGTCCTGAGATTTGCAGTTTATTGGGTTGCCTGCTTAGATATGCACTTAGCTATAGCCCAGAGCAATACAATAATATGTTTAGAAACCAAATTTCTCTCAAATCACATCAATTTCTACAATGGTGGCCTAGACAAATCATCCTGAGATTACTTTAACTGTCATTGTCTACATAAGGCAAGAATGATTTATAAGACCTTTCTTAATTTTGTTCTTAAGAAATCATGGTTATACCTCGTTCGATTAGTTGGAAAAAAAACGAATTGGAAATTAGTTGCTGAAAATAAAAAAAAGGGCAAACGTTCACATTAGTGGACAGCACTCGTGTCCTCATTAAAACATACTGTCTGAAAGGCTCCACAGAAAATTAGTGAGTGCGAATCAGGCAGATAGTCAATAATGTATGTGTGTTCACTTGAAGGAATTGAAATGGAATTTGGTTGTGAATTGGTTGAGATTAACTTCAATGAAATCAGTTTGTTGTCAGTTGTCAGCAGCTAGCCAATTAGCAAGCAGAAAATCCAACAGGACTGCAGTTGAGCAGCACCTTTGAAGGAAGTGCTTTTGTCAGTGGTGGATAGGGAGCAGAGAGTTTGTACAGGGACAGACAAGGTGACTTTGAGCATAACATGCAGACTGATGCAGCAGGAGAAATCCTCAGAAACCAGCTAATGTCAGGCAGGAAATCCTCTCATTCTCATAAACAATGGATGCCAAAGGAAATTTTAGCCAGGTAACATGGAAAGAAATATCACATCAATCTGCACTGTCACCAGGACCTAGCTGTATTCAAGGATTAAAGGATTAACAATATAACCAAAATTATAAAGGTAAGAACCTTAATTGTCTCTCTCGTGCTTTCAGCTAAACCTATTTTTAACCTTGGTATTCTGAACCTTTCCCTTCTCCAATTCCTATTGTTTTATTCCAGTCACTAAGGAAGAATTCATTGCTCCACCTCTCTCCTTGCATTCACCCTCAAAATCTACAGATGCTCAAATTAGTGCTTCCTCCTCTTGGTCTTGCATGTTGTTTCCTCCTGTCAGCAAGCTGCCTGATTTATTTAAACCTCTTCAACAATGTACATATTTATCCACTTTCACTCTACATTCAGAAGAAGCTGACATCATTCAGGTGGAATATGCCAGAACAAGAGGAGCACCTGCTTTTTTTTTATTATGAACAAAATTCAACAATGATCCTCTTTGAAATCTTCATGTGCTGAGTGTGTTCCTGTATCAAGATTGATCTTTGGTCAGATGTAGTTTATTTAAGGAATGGCAAAGATGTTAGAGATGACTGTTGATACAGGAGAGCAGAAAATGTGCAGCCGACGTGCTCTGCAATGAGATATTACCAAAGAGCTTTGGCTTCACAAAACTCTTCGACAACCCTCCCCCATACCATCTTCCGTTGCATTAATAGCATTGCCACTGATCATGCTGAAGATCATCTCCCAATAAAGTCTCCATATACTGTCCCTGTTGCAATGTTACGCATTGGACAACAAATCTGTGAGCTATCTAGGATGCCATCAAACCTGTCCGGCACCAGGATAATTGCTCATTCACTCAAGTCAGCTCGCTGAGAAGTCTATTTGACTTGCAGTTCAGCAGCTGAGAATGGGTCCTGAATGGAGTCATAAAGCAAGTGTGTAGAAGATAAGAGATAACAAGGTGTAGAGCTGGATGAACACAGCAGGCCAAGCAGCATCATAGGAGCAGGAAGCCTGCTGTGTTCATCCAGCTCTACACCTTGTTATCTCAGATTCTCCAGCATCTGCAATTCCTACTATCTCTGTGTAGAAGATAATTACTGTCTCAACACAGCTAGACTCTGATTTGTTCTGCAGGATCCAAGGTTTTGTGGTGCAAGATGAAACTGTCAGGAGAACTGTCAGATAGGACAGCAAAGGTCTGTGTGATCAAGGGTGCTGGTTATCACATACCAGTTCAATTTGAATAAAGTGGAAGGCCTTGTGATTTAGGAAGACCCTGGCGTTATATACAGGAGACTGCAGGGTAAAGTGGCTGCAATCAATGACACCTTAACCTGGGGGTGACTCCTGCAATCTTTATGAACATTAGAGCTCTGCCTTTCTGCTTTTAGCTGTCTGTCTGGAAAACATTGGAAAAGTTTGGTCAAATAAATCTGGCATCAGAAACTGATTCATGCAAGCTAAGCTTGCAGAACAGAATGCTCTACACATAAAGCCTTGAGCTACAACAGCTTTGACTGCAATGGCTGTGGAAGTTTCATTACAGGAAATGAAGAAACTCATGGAGTCTCCTGTGTGATATGTACACCTCACGTTGTGCCTCATGGTCATTTTTAAAAATATTTTTAAGAGAACGAGTATGTTAGTATACCTTTAAGAGATATGCTCATGACATTGCTTATGTGTCATGACAGAGTAGCAATAAGTATAAAGATCACATACTCCATCTTAATTTGAATGACTTGAAGCTTGACATGCTATTGAAAGCAGGCTGCTGTGTTGAAATCTAATAGTTTAATTTTAAACCAGACACTTAAATGCTTGTGAATGTAATGTTTATACATAATCTCTAGCTATAACAAACATTTATTGGATTCTTCAATACCATGTTATTCATGCCTAATTTCTTATGTTATGGAAATAGCATAAGTGTTTCCACAACTGATAAAATACTGATAAAATGAGCAGATTTTTGCATGAGTCTAAGTGAGCTGCTTGAACATAGGAGCATCACAGATGAGCACTTCCCTATTCTCACTCCATTTCCACATGTACATAAGTTTTAGCAAGGGTTACAGGACTGTGATTAGAAGGAAAACCAGGCTGCATTTTTTCTCCCCCCAGGCACATCAAAACTAAATCTGACAAACCATTATCACTCCAGCTGAGATCAGCAAACTTTACAGAGACCAGAAGTCAAACCAGGCACCTCCAGATCTTTATAACTTGTATCAACACCTGATATGTATTTACTGACTAAGATATCTCCAAGAGGTTAGGATAATAAGTGTTACATAGGACAGGTTTTTAATGCTACAGGTAAACAGTAAGGTAAAGAATTAGGGCAGACAGATATCCATATTTGCTTAGTAACCTCCCTCTCCTTCCAAAACACTCCCTTAGACAGTCTTAGTCCTGGGTACAAATAAAGAAATAAAATAGCTTACAAACAGCACAGAAACTTGCAAAAACCTAACAGGCAAAAGGAAAGATTTTAGATAAAATAGAATGGTCAAGAAGAATACCAAATACACTTGTTTACATCACTGAATGCTTTCCATAATTACAATGTACAATTTGAAATGAATGGTATTACTTTGTCCAAAGAAAGTGGCTTGAACACTAACATGGCCATTAAAATGGCTGCCAGTCACCCCGTATGCACAGACAGGGTCAGTGATGTGACACTAACTTTCTCACTATGATGTGAAGTCTATGTGTGGATACCATGGACAATGTGTTACACAATCTGTTTGCTGTGATGAGTTTCTTTCTGTTAGAAAGACAGCCTCCTGTGCCCTGTGACACAGACAGTCCACTACATCCCCCTCACCGCCCCAGGAATTTTCAGAGGTCCGTCACGGTTTATGACACTTTCCAAGATTTCCGGAGACTTTTTCCCTTTGGAGATCAGATTGCACGTTGAGTTTGATGGTGGGGGTGGGTTATTGGACCGGAAATATTTTATTAAATGCACAGATTGCATTAATCTGATTGGAGATCACTCCCATATGAGCAGGCCAAAAGCCAGCTCTGTATGGATCAGTAATTACATCAACTAGGGCATGGGAGAGGGTCTCTATAAAGTCAGGGAGACATTTCTCCACACAAACCAACCTCCTTAGGACTTCTTCCAAAGTCCTACAGTTTGTAATGTTTTTTTTTTAAAAATGAACATTGCAGTAGTAGATGAAATGTCCAATCTTTCCAGTGAGCCAGCACTCAAGGATTTGATTTCACACTGCACTGTGAATACATGGGCATCCATCTTTGTTCCAGGACTGTTGCCATTTCCACTGACAAGCTGCATTTCTAATGCATGTGCCATTGCTGTGTCACCAATGACATTCAGGATAAAAAGGAGCTTACCTGTTTGTTAACCCCGTGCCTGACTACTTCCTGTTGATGTTTCCATTTGATTTACTGGAGCCTTTTCCAAACAAAAGCATCATTCAAAGAAAAGTAAAATATTGTGGATGTTGGAAATCTGGAATTAAAAACTGAACCAGAGTGCATTCCTCCAGAGACCTAAAGATTGCTTAATCCCAGATGCCAACCTCAGACCAGCCTGGCAAAGTCTGATGCTGTGGCCTTTATTACTAGTCCTGGGGGAAGAGGAAGCCCTGCCTGGGCACCACCCTGTCCAGCAGGAACTCCAGGATCCTGTGGGCATAGTCTGGCACCGATTCTCCCCCTATCTGCCATGTCAGGAGCAAATATCAGGAACTGTGTGGGACCACTCTGGTCTGAAAGCCCTTAATGGTGGTAGTGAATTCTGTTTTGTTTTAATTCACTGGCTAGGCCAGCATTTATTGCCCACCCTTAATGGCCCAGAGGATAGTTTGAGAGTCACATGTAGGCCACACCAGGTAAAGATGGTAGTTATATCGCCTAAAGGACATCAGTGAGCCAGATAGGGTTTTTTTTTCTGACAATCAGCAATGGATTCATGGTCATCATTGGACTCTTCATTCTAGACTAGTACTGAATTCAAATTTCACCATCTGCCACGGCAGGATTCAAACCCAAGTCCCCAGGGCATCATCTGGATCTCTCAATTTATAATCTAATACCCGAGTGGGCTGAGTGGCAAGTTGGTCCAGGAACAGCTTATGGTGAAATGAGATGCAATTCAGACATGAGAAATGACACACGGATATATTAAGTAATTATTGAGGTGCCTTTGGTAAGATACAGTGACAAACCCTCCAGAATCTCAACACAACGTGGACTTAGCCAAACAAGGGTGTAAGATTCAGCCGAGAGTTAAAGTTTCCAGTCTGATATGACTCTTCCTCAGAACTGGTCACTCAAAGCCATTCAACTCATCAGCAATACAAGTGGAGTCCAACGTTATCTCCCAAAGATTCTAATGCGTTTAGAAGCAAATCTCCAGAAATTCCATGTAAACTTATAGCGTACGACACTCTGCTTCCATAGTTCCAGCAGAACCTACGGCACATTGTATTCTGCCATCTTTATTCTTCATTCACATTCTCATCTTCGTTTCCATTATAACCTACTTCCTCCATTTTTTTTGTTTCCAGAAGATTAAACATACATGGAATGAATTGCTTTATCGAGGATTCCATTACACATCTGGAGAGAGATAACATTATCATAGAATCCCTACAGCATGGAAGCAGGCTATTTGGCCCATCGAATCAATACTGATGCTCTGAAGACAATCCCACCCCATCACTGTAACACTGCATTTCCCACGGCTAATCCACCTAGCCCGTACATCCTGGACACTATGGGCAATTTAGCATGGCCAATCCACCTAAACTGCACATCTTTGGACTGTGGGAGGAAACCGGAACACTTGGAAGAAACCCACACAGACATGGAGAGAACATTCAAACTCCATACAAACAGTCGCTCAAGGGCAGAATTGAACCACTGAGCCACCATGCTGCCCTCTTCTAATTTCAAGCCTTGCAATGTTAAACTTGCACCATCCAGTTCTACACTCTCAGAAGCTTACCATGCATCACCACTTCTGGGCATAATGAGAAAATAATGGAGATAGGTAGATTAAATGTGGCGAGTTAAACCTAACCTGTCCATTGAGAAATGGATCATGTACGGAGATAATTTAACATTCAGCCAGATTTTACTCTTGTCAATTTCATGATGGAATGGTTTTGGATGGTGTGTCAAACTGGTATTCCACTTGATTCCATGTGACTCCCATAGGTTAAAGTTACCCCAATCTGTGATGTCATCTGCAACTCCTACTGGAGTCAGTTGATTGTGTATTGACCAGAAATTAAACGTGGGCCTGTGTGGCTCAACTACTAACTACTGTGAACAGCTGAGTCATCAGTGGAACTGAGAGTTTCTCTCTTATTCACAAAGAATTAAAATAAATAGTTTGTCTTTTACATCTGTAGACAGTTTATATAAAACAGTTAGCAACATGTCAAAAGAACCGCAGTGAGAACACATTCTAAGCGTGCTGACAGTTAATGACATTCCTTACAGTGAATGGAAGTAAATATATCCAACAACCATCCCCTGACATTACTCAAATTAATGGTTAAAACCAGCCACTCCAAATGGGTGAAGAGTGAAATGTTAACTAAACCACTAATCTGTAAAAACGATAGGATTTTTGCACTTGTCTTGGTATTAGGCTGGATTATATTTGGCTATTGATCAATTCGTGCTCTTCACTATGAATTACGTGTTAAACTGCTAAGTAGCTGCTAAATGGCAGTGAAGGGTCTAATGTCTGTTCGGTGTTTTGTTTGAAGCAGCCAGGGACCAGCTTCCTGATTGCTCGAGTTAAATGCAGAAATAAATGATAAATTATTTACTTCTGGAACTGCTCTGGTGTGTCAGCACCATCCTTTGGGGCCTGATGTATTTTGCAAAAGATCTCAATGTGCTCCATTGTTTTTCTTCACCTCAATGTTCAGATGCCTGAACTGCATTTAAAAAAAAGGAGTAGGAAATCATCCTAATTGCTCAGAATTTATCTTTTCATCTGAGTTCAAAAGATCTGAGAGGATAAGGGTTCAGTTCTGAACCTACTATGTCAAGTTAATTTATCCCAGCCAGGCCAACAGAAGGTGTATTCACACTCCTAGATAAGTGAAGATAAAAATGGATATTCTACTTCAGCCCCCAAGGGCAAAGGTAGGATTGCACTCCATCACAATAGCACTAAATTACAATTCGTATCTTCCAATCTGGCCCCTGGATTTTATCCACTGTCCAAGAAAGCCATAACCAAACATATGATACCTTAGCTGAATGGTCAACACTGCTGCCTGCAAGGAACTGGGGAAAACACCGTCTTCAGATTACGCTCACCATTTTCTGGTTAATAGCACTGCTACTGAAGTCCAGATTGTGTTGCTTGTTGGGGTCAAGAGTTAACGACTAATGATGCAAGGAACTGATTAAACAGCATTCATTTGTCAGCCAGGAAGTCTGGGTTCGAGTCCCACCTGCTCCAGAGGTATGTCACAACATTTGAACAGGGTGATTGAAAATAATCTGTGATGTAAAGGAAAGGGGAGAACTTGTCATTATATACATTACAGCTTTGCAACAGGGATTCAGCACTGATTATGTGACTTGCCTTTGCTGGGAAGGGAGTGGCACAGTTGTGCCAAATGTAGACCTGCTGCTTGTCAATAGAAAAGTGAGTGCAGGATTGAGAAGCTAGAAGAGCCAGAATTCTATTGTCAGTTGCCCAGGAGCAGGCCTGGCATGGCAGGAGGACAGCATCCCCATCATAGCTTTCACTTCCAACTCCCACCTCCTACCTCAGCCACCCTGCTGTGGGAAGGTAGAGATAATCATCCCATCTGTTCAAACATACAAGATTCTTAAGGGGCTTGACAGGGCAACTGCTGAGAGGACGCTTCCCCCTCGTGGGGGAGTCTCAGGCCTGAAGGCATAATCTCAGAATAAAGGGGTGCCAATTTAAGGTTAAGACAAGGAGGAATTTCTTCTGAGGGTTGAGTGTCTTTGGAGCTCCTTGCCACAAAGAGATCTGGGGGCAGAGTCCTTGTGCGTGTTTAAGGCTGAGATAGAGAGCCTTGTTCTGTAGGGGAATCGAGAGTTAGAGAAAGGGCAGATTCAGGGATGGACAGGACTGGCAGCTTAATATTTCAGAATATGGATGCCATAGGAAGGATAGAAAGGGAAGCAACAGAAGGAGGGGGAGTGCATTTTTGGTTAGGGACAGCATTATGGCTGTACTTGGGGAGGATATTCCTGGGGGATCGTCCAGTTAAATTATATGGGTGGAACTAAGAAATAAGAAAAGGGTGATCACCTTGTTGGGATTATAGTAATAGCCCCCCACAATTGTCAGTGGGAAATTAAGGGGCAAATATATAGGGAGATCTCAGATATTTGTAAGAATAATAGGGTTGTAATGGTAGAGGATTTTAATTTTCCAAACATAGACTGAGACTGTCATAGTGTTAAGGGCTTGGATGGGGAGGAATTTGTTAAATGTGTAAAACTTTCTTATTGAATATTTGGATGTACCTACTCGAGAAGGAGCAAAACTTGACGTTCTGTTGGGAAATAAGGGCGAGTGACTGAGGTGTCAGTTGACGAGACAAATTGAGGCTCTGGTCAAGAAAAAGAAGGAAGCACATGTCAGGTATAGACAGTTCGGATAGAGTGAATCCCTAGGTCTGTTTTGTTATGAAGAAGGGTCACCAGACTGAAATATCAACTCTGCTTTCTCTCCACTGACCTGTTAAATTTCTTCAGCAATTTCTTTTTTTGCTTCAGATTTCCAGCATCCACAGTTCTTTGTTTTGCCATAGACCGGGGTCTGTGCTTACTTATGTTACTGTACATTGGATACAGTCAGTTGACTGAGTGAACACTCTCTCCTTGACTCCAGGACTGGGAGAGAGGCTGTAGGTGAGGCAAGGATCCAAAGAAGCAGGTACCTTAATACCTTTTATAGGGATAGGCCTGTCTGATCTGGAATCTATGCCATTGTACAATACCAGGCACCACCTTACGGGGCAAAAATAGAAATCACTAGAAAAGTTCAGCAGGTCTGGTAGCATCTATGGAGAGAAATCAAAGTTAACGTTTTCAGATCTAGTCTGAGGAAGGGTCGTTCAACCTGAAAATGTTAACTTTGATTTCTCTCCATAGATGCTGCCAGACCTGCTGAGCTTTTCCAGCAATTTCTATTTTTGTCTCTGATTTACAGTACCTGCAGTTATTTTGGTTTTTACCTTCTTCTGGGATTAGGGTGTGCTGTCACTAAACCATCACCATGCTGGTAAGGCCTACCTAACTGGGCCTGGTGAATGCCAGCACCTCATCTTCATTCTGAGGCTGGGTAACACTGCTGGCTGGGATTGAAGAATTGCTGGTTGATAGCTCTTGAAGAAAGGACTTCATCCCTTAAGCAATCAGAAGCCCTGACTGTAGGTAGTTAACACATAGGGACTGCAAATGCAGTGAGAGCTTCCACGACCAGCTGAGGTAGAATGGTCCTGACTTTCTGGCCAATGGATGGGGCCATTATTATTCTCTGAAATCCAGCCTAAATGAGAGCAGGAAGTTCTTATGAGCTGAAGTGGTATACTCTGAGCAGAAATGATAAATTGTTAAACCACACAGCCTGTGTATCTTCTCTGTCACAAGACGAACTACAGTGTGGGCTGGAATCTTCAATAGAGAAATATGATTTTGGAAAATGGAGGGGAACTATAACTGACTAAAATAGTTTGTCTAATAGCTTGCTTTGTAACGGTACCAGGTGCTATACAGGCCAGGAGGTCCCACGTTCTATCAAGATTGTGGATGTTCCCTACACCACAGGAACTGCAGCAGGTCAAGGCAGCAGCTTACCACCACTTTCTTGTAGGCAATGAAGGATGAGTGACTATTTAAATTCTTTCGCAGCAATTGAGTCTTCCATGATCTACCTAACTTCAGTTGCAACAGCAATTTTAATATTAGTTGGCCTCAGGACTGCTGGATTCCTGCTCCTGATAAGCATCCAGTAACTCGCACTATAAAATATTCATGTGTGAACATTTTACAAGGCTCGAGTTTAACTGTGACTTCACCCTGATTTTAAAAACTTGCTCAGAAATCACACGATACCAGGTTATATTCCAGCAGGTTTATTTGAAATCACAAGCTTTTGGAGCATAGCCCCTTCATCAGGTTTTGTGTGACTTCTGACTTTGTCCACTCAATCCACCACCAGTCCCTCCACATCGTAACTTGATGACACACATTTTCGAAGTGATGTGTTTGAAAACTACTGGTATCCAGGAAGCTTGTTGTATTGACACAGGAGACAGCTCATCAAAGTCAGTAGCTCTTGTTATTTTCATTAGGATTATGTACTCCTTCCCATTTTTCTGATTATTTACTATTGAGGAAAATGGGCGTCTCATGCCAAAAGAGCATTAAACAAACTGTTACAGCAAATAAACTGGCTGAGGACTAATGGTTGATTTACTACACTTAAGCAGGCAATAGGAATATTAAAACAATGAAACTTCCTCAAGAGTATATTGATGGATAAATTACATCCAGTAGAAAATAGCTGAGTGTCGTCCACAAATCATGATGTATAGAAATTCTGTAGCATTCCTTTTGGATTTACCAGGCAAATCAAGAATTCTGCATTGACATTCATACTACAGTGTTGATTTAAAATATTACTCAAGTGATGCTCATTTATTATGCATATGCAGTTAATGTAAATAGCTGCTCAAAGATTTTGCATGTTTTGATCATTAGAATATTCATGGAATTAATCAATGATCACCATTCAGAAAACTGCAATCAAAATCTCTTTTAGAGATGACAGGCCAGCTATCTGATTTAAAAATAAATTCACATTTACGAAGAATTTATATAACATCATTCAAGTCTTCATTTCATCCAAGGAACTTTCAGCCAATGGCATATTTCTGAAGTGCAACCAAACTGCACACAGCAAGGTCACATAAACAGCAATATGATAACGGGCAGATTTTTTGGTGATAAGTATTGACTTAAGACTCTGCAGAGAACATTTTTAATTAGTGGTCACTGGACCTTTTAGACCCACAAGAGGGCAGAGGGCACCCTTGGTCCAATATCTCAGCTGGAAGCTGCATTGCCAAACAGTGCAGCATTGCACTGGGAAGGTCAGCCTGAAGTATCTGGTCACGTTTATAAAGTGGGGCTTAAACTCAGCTACTTTCAAATCCTGGGACAAGAGTACAGCCAACTTGACATTGCTGCCACGGAATAGCCCCTCAAAAGCAATAAAACACCAAGATATTTCACTGATGCCTACCAAGTCAAACGTTGACAGCGTGTCAGAGGGGAATATTAGGACAGACAACTAAACACTTCGTCAAAGATACAAGTTTTAAGGATGATCATTAAGGATGAGACAGGTGAAGAGACCAAGACTGACTGAGAGTTTCAGAGCTGAGCGGGAAGATGGTTGAAGGCAAGGTCACCAAAGTTGGCTGAATGGGGTGGGGGGTCAAGGAAAGGGAAATAGAATCTTTGGAGGGTTGGAAGGCTGGAGAAAATCACAAGAATAATGTGAGAAGATGCTTTCGTGAAATTCAAACATAAGAACTTTTCTATTCACTTGTGGGATGTGAGCATCGTTGGCAGGGCCAGCATTTATTGCCCATCCCTAGTTGCCCTTGAAAATGGTGGTGAGCTGCCTGTTGAACAACTGTAGGCCAAGTGCTGTGGGTTGATCCACAATGCCCTCAGGGAGGGATTTCCAGGACTTTGACCCAGTGAAGTGAAGAAACAGCAATTTATTTCCAAGTCAGGGTGGGGAGTGGCTTGAAAAGGAACTTGTAGATTGTGGTGTTCTCTTGTATCTGCCATCCTTGTCCTTCTAGATGGAAGTGGTCACGGATTTGGAAGATGTCTAAGGGCCCTTGATGAATTTCTACAGTGCATCTTGTAGACAATACACACTGCTGCTACTGAGTGTCAGTGGTGGAGGGAGTGGATGTTTGTGGATGTGGTGCTAATCAAGCGGGCTGCTTTGTCCTCAATGGTGTCAAGCTTCTCAAGTGTTGTTGAAGATGCACCCATCCAGGCAAGTGGGGAGTACTCCATCACACTCCTGACTCATGCCTTGTAGATGGTGGACAGGCTTTGGGGAGTCAGGAGGTGACTTGCTACAGTATTCCTAGCATCAAACCCGCTCTTGTAGCCACTGTGTTTATGTGGCGAGCCCAGTTCAGTTTCTGGTCAATGATAACCCCCAGGATGTTGATAGTGGGGGATTCAGTGATGGTAACACCATTAAATGTCAAGGGATGGTGGTTAGATTGTCTCTTATTGGTGATGGTCACAGCCTAGTATCTCTGTGGTGCAAATATTCCTTGCCACTTGTCAGCCCAAGCCTGGATATTGTCCAGATCTTGTTGCATTTGAACATGGATTCCTTCAGTATTAGGATTTGCAAATGGTGCTGAACATTGTGTAATCATCAGCAAACATCCCCACTTCTGACCTTATGATGGAGGGAAGATCATTGATGAAGCAGCTGAAGATGGTTGGTTCTAGAACACCACCCTGAGGAAATCCTGCAGAGATGTCCTGGAGCCGAGGATGACTAACCTCCAACAATGACGAGCATCTTCATTTACGTCAGGTATGCAATGATTGTAGAGTTTTTCCCCTGATACCCGTTGATTCCAGTTTTGATCGGGCTCCTTGATGCCACACTTGGTCAAATGCAACCTTGATGTCGAGGGCTGTCGCTCTCACCTCACCTCTGGAATTCAGCTGTTTTGTCCATGTTTGAACGGCGGCTGTAATGAGATCAGGAGCTGAGTGGCCCTGGCGGAACCCAAACTGGGCGTCACTGAGCAGGTTATTGCTGAGCAGGTGCTGCTTGATAGCAACTTCCATCACTTTCCTGATGATCGAGAGTAGACTGATGGGGTGGTAATTGACCAGGTTGGGGTTTGTCTTTTTTGTATATGGGACACACACAGACAATTTTCAAGATTATCATGTAGATGTCAGTGTTGTAACTGTACTGGAACAGCTTGGCTAGGGGAGCTGCAAGTTCTGGAGCACAAGTCTTTGGTACCATTGCCGGAATGTTGTCAGGGATCATCGACTTGGCACTTTTAGCTGGAGATTGCTGTAAATGCTTCAGCCTTATCTTTTGCACTGATGTGCTGGGCTCTTCCATCATTGAGGATGGGAATACTTGTGCAGCCTCCTTCTCCAGTGAGTTGTTTAATTGTCCACCACCATTCACGACTGGATGTGGCAGGACTGATCAGAGCTTAGATCTGATCTGTTGGTTATTGGATCGCTTAGCTCTGTCTATCACTTGCTGCTTATGCTGTTTGGCATGCAAGTGGTCCTGTTTTTAGTATGCCTCGTGTTGCTACTGATGTGCCCTCCTGCACTCTCCATTGAACTGGGTTGATCCTCTGGCTTCATGGTAATGATTGAGTGAGGGATATGCCGGGCCATGAGGTTTCTGATTGTGCTGGAGTACAATTCTGCTGCTGTTGATGACCCACAGCGCCTTGCAGATGCCCAGTCTTGATTTGCTAGATTTGTTTGAAATCTCAAGAGAAGGCAGGACTTTGTCTCCACTCGGACTATGTGGTGGTCACTCATACCAACACTGTCATGATTCCTTGAGCATGACTGACTATGCCAGGCTGTTGCTTGGCTAGTCTGTGAGACAGCTCTCCTCATTTTGGTGCTAGCCTCCAGATGTTTGGGTCAACAGGACTGTTTTTGCTGTTGTCTTTTCCAGTGCCTAGGTCAATGCCAGATGATCCATCTAGTTTCATTTTCTTAGTTGTATCAATCACTATGAACTCTCAACAAAGTGGCTTGCTAAGCCATTTCAGAGGGCAAATAAGAGTCAACCACAGTGTTGTGGGTCTAGAGTCACATGTAGGCCAGACCAGGTGAGGATGGCAGACTTCCTGCCCTGAAGGACATCGGTGAGCCAGATGGGTTTTTTCCGACAATTGACAATGGTTTCATGGTCATCAGAAGATTTTTAATTTGAGATTTTCATTTTATTGAATTCAAATTCCACCATCTGCTGTGTCAGGATTTGAACCTTAAGTGAACTTCTGAATTAATAGTCTGGCGATAATACGACGAGGCCTTTGCCTCCGCCATTTTAAAATAGGCATTAAAATAAGCATTTTAAGATCACAATGTTGTTGGTTCATCAGTCAACATTGGTCAGCCAGCAGAGGGATGACATACATCTTTGGATACATGCAGTAACATTTTGGAAGAGCTGAAAGAGTGTGGCTACAGAGATGGCTGGCCTGTGAACCCTGAAGCGGCACTCTGGCAGCGGTGGTATGGTGTGGGCTGGGGAAGCCCAGGGTGGCACTCTGGTGGCAGAGTGGAATGGGCTAAAGAAGCCCAGTGCAGGACTGGAGCAACAGAGAAGAAAAATTTGGACTCTCTTTAAATTATTGTGTTTTTTAATTTTATTTTTAAGTTAATGAGAGTGGCGCTGGTTCATGGCAACAGTATAAGTTTTTTGCTGTATTTTTATTGAATACGCGTGACGATAAATGATTCAATTCAAATTCATGAGAGGGTGGTGGATGACAAGGAGATCTCTGGAATAGAGTCTAGCACAATAGGTATTCAGATAGTAGTCTCTCTTGAAGTAGGTTTGCATAAACAATAAGCCATCAATCAGCCATTATTTATCTTCCGTGTCTGCAAAGTAGGCCGCAAGCTAGTCACCTTTGACAACATCACAGACAAGCCCAAATCTGCACTAAAAATCACATCCACTTTTCAGAAAGATGGGGTTAGCTGGCTGTCAGTTTGATGGTCACTGACCTGAAGTGGCTGACCTTTGCTTTTCCTTTCTACCCACACTTTAGGTCAGCGTAATGAGACTTGGCTAACTCGTCATGGATCAGAAATTGAGCATGGGACACTACTTTTTTTTTCAGCGTAGTTCAGTTCTGTCAAGGGTAATGTACACATCTGATTAGGTGGAAAGAAGGGGTTTGCTGGATAAAATGATTTTCCTACTGCTTAAATTCTTGTAAAGATTTCAGATAGAATCTGAACACATCAGGAAGACTTATTATGGAACATTTGATTTAATGTTCTCTCAGCCATTAAAGAGTGAATTAACATTGATCCAAACATAAACAACACAATGTCCCTCCCCTTCTCCCTTGCATGAATTTTCACTGAACTCTAAATTGACTATTTCACTCAAATGCCACCATCATAACAACAGTGCAGCCGGGAGAAGTGAGTTTTGGGGTTAGGCATGTTATTGACTCAACAATAGCAGTTTGTGTAATATTGCAGTTTTAATGTTTGTAAAAAAAAATCAGTTTCAAGTGCTTCACGTGGGAGTAAGTCAGGAAAACAGATACCAGGTCACAGTGAAAGAAATAGGAGACTGAAAGAGAAGATTTTTAAAAGGAAAGAGAAGTAGAAATTTGGAGTGCTTTAGGAAGAGAATTCCAGAAACAGGGCCTAAGGTGGCAGAAGACTCTACCACCAAACTACCAATGTTGTAGTGAAGAAAGACAGGATTCACAGAAGGTCAGATTTCTCTCCATCTAAACCCTGCTGAACCTTGGGTGGGAGTGATCCCTGCTAACGTTTGATAATGAAATATTAAATTCTCTTGTATTTCACCTTGCCGAGCAAGATAAAAGATACTCTTCAAACAGAGTTAATACTTTATCGGAGGAATACTGCCCGATTTTAGTTTGCATCCCATTGTGCATCTAGTGGCAAGATTCTGGAACCTGAGGCGTATAAAATGCTAGATGCACAATATGTCTTTACAAGGTTCTTCCAGATTCATGAAAGCCCTCAAAGTTTAATTCAGGACCAAATTCCATGACATGGCTGGAGTAATTTCATTACTCATTAGGTCCTCATTAGATCTCTGTTCTTTATAGGGAACTCATTCATTAACAATCACAACTGGTACCTACTGTTTACTTTTCTAACTCTATCACTTCTTTTTAAATTAGAATTTTGCTGCTTTTCCACAAAGGAAATTTCAGTTCACCTCTTATTTGGTTTCTTTCTTCTGGGATGTTTCATTCAGTGCTGTCTCTGTACTTATCCATCTGAGCGCTCACTGGAGTTGCGGGTTTTAGCAGAGGTGAAAACGATCATCCAAACAGACGTACCACATCATTGTTCTTGAACCAGTGTGTCAGGGCCAAAGCTACTTGGACATACCTGAAGCCACCTCCATCATCACCTCTCTTCCTATCTCCAACTTCGTCCAATTCTACAACACTGGGATATCTGCACTCCCCCGATTCAAACCTAATGCAGTTCTTTATTGCTCCATTGCTAGTGGCCTTGCCTTCAGCTGCAAGGTCCTAACCTTTGGAATTCTCTCATTAAAATTCTTTGCCTTTCTACTGCTTTCTCCTCTGTTACGGTTCTTCTAAAAACCTACTATTTTAGCATAGGAGACCAAAGATTTAGTCGATGTCTGGGTCAAATGTTTAATAATGCAGAGAAACGCCTTGGGAACATTCTATACAATGAAGGTACTGTATAAATGCATGTTGTTGCTGTTATGGTGCCACTGGTGAAAATATAATTCCAAAGGAAACCACCATAAACCAGTGCACATTCATGGAACTAATTTCCACCTTGGCTTGCAGAGCATATTTGTTTACTCAAAGACTGTTAATTGGGTTTAAAGTAGTGTGAAGTTAGGTAAACCATGGATGAAGGTAATTATTAGGGGAGTTATGTTGAAGTTCAGGGTTGTGTTCAATGCCAAATTAGGTATTAATAGTATTTAATTATAAACAGGTGGTGGGCATTAACTGGATACACTTGCACCTTTAGAAAAAAAGGCTCTTCTGGTACAGCAGTAGTGTCCCTACCTTTGAGCCAGGAGACTTTGGTTCAAGTCCTACCTTGTTCAGAGGTGCGTAGTAACATCTCTGAACAGGTTGATTAGAAAATATGTACGCCCCTAGAATAAGAAGGTATACTGAATCTGAAGGTTGGGAGTGGCGTTGAATAAAAAACAAACATTAGCTCAAAAGGTCAAAGGTTCAGATCTCACTCCAGACACTTGTGCAGATACTCGAGACAAATCAGTGCAACATTGAGGGAATACTACAATGTCAAAGGCACCACCTGCCTGTTAAATTGGATATGAAAAATCACATATTAATAAAAATCAGGGGAATTCTTCTTTCACGGACCAATATTTAGCTTTCACCAACACCAATCAAATTGATGGTTGGATCCTATTGCATTTCTCAGACCTTGCTATGCACAAATAAACTGCCTGATTTGATTATACTGGAACTGTGACTACACTTCAGGGAGTCATAGAGGTCTACAGCATGGAAACAAGCTCTTTGGCCCAACTTGCCCATGCTGCCCATTTTTCACATTTAAACTCGTCCCTTTTGCCTGTGTTTGGTCCATATCTCTCCAAACCTTACCCATCCATGTAGCTGTCTAAATGTTTCTTAAATGCTGAAATTGTACTTGCTTCCACCACTACCTCTGGCAGCCCATTCCAGACACTCACCACATGCCGTATGAAAAAATTGCCCCTCTGGACCCTTTTGTATCTCTCCCCTCTCACCTTAAACACATGCCCTCAGTTTTAGATGCCCATACCATAGGGAAAAGCTGTTGGCTATCTACGCCTGTCATGATTTTATAGACCTCTATAAGGTCATGCCTCGGTCTCCTAAGCTCCAGGGAAAATGTCTCAATCTATCCAGCCTCCCATTATAGCTCAAGCTTTCCGTCCAGGTGGAATCCTAGTAAATCTTTTCTGTAGTTTTTCTAGTTTCATAATATCCTTTCTATAGTCGGACTATGAGAACTGCACACCATACTCCAAATGTGCCTCACCAATGTCTTGTACAGCTGCAACAAGACATCCCCACTCCTATACTCAATGCTCTGACTGATGAAAGTAAGCATGCTGAAAGCTTTCTTCATCACTACGTCTACATGTGACTCCTCTTTCAAGGACCTATGAACCTGTACCCCTACATGTATTTTTGTTCTGTAACACTCCCCAGGGCTCCACCATTAACGGTATAAGTAATACCCTGGTTTGACCCACCAAAATGCAACACCTTGCATTTATCTAAATTGAACTCCATCTGCCATTCCTCAGCCCACTGGCCCAGTTGATCAAGACCTCACTGCATTCTGAGATAACCTTCTTCACTGTCCACTATATCACCAACCTTGGCAAACTTACTAACCATACCTCCTAAATTCTCATGCAAATCAGTCACATAAAAGACAAATAACAGTGGACCCAGCACCAATCCATGTGGCACACTGCTGGTCACAGGCTGCCAGTCTATCAAAAATATTTCATTGGTTTTAAGGAGCTTTGATAGAGTCTGAAGATGTGAAAAGTGCTTTATAGGCGCATATTTATTTGTACATAATGGTTCAATGGTCTCCTACATCCACTTAAGAATATAAGAAATAAAAACGTGAGTGACTGATTTGGTCCTCCAGCTTGTTCTGCCATTCAATAACTTCATGGTTGATCTAACGCAACCTTCATGGTCACTTCATGGAAGTGATAAAGTTGATAGATGAGGGAAGAGCTGTAGATGTCACATACATGGACTTCAGTAAGGCGTTTGATAAGGTTCCCATGGTAGGCTGATGGAGAAAGTGAAGTCGCATGGGGTCCAGGGTATACTAGCTGGATGGATAGAGAACTGGCTGGGCAACAGGAGACAGAGAGTTGTAGTGGAAGGGAGTTTCTCAAAATGAAGAACTGTGACCAGTGGTGTTCCATAGGGATCGTGTTGGGACCACTGTTGTTTGTGATATACATAAATGATCTGGAGGAAGGTATAGATGGTCTGATTAACAAGTTTGCGGATGACACTAAGTTTGGTGGAGTAGCAGATAGTGAAGAGGGCTGTTGGAGAATGCAGCAGAATATAGATAGATTGGAGAGTTGGGCGGAGAAATGGCAGATGGAGTTCAATCCGGGCAAATGCCAGGTGAGGCATTTTGGAAGATCCAATTCAAGAGTGAACTATGTGGTAAATGGAAAAGATCGGGGAAAATTGATGCACAGAGAGATCTGGGTGTTCAGGTCCATTGTACCCTGAAGGTCGCTACGCAGTTCGATAGAGTGGTCAAGAAGGCATATGGCATGCTTTCATTCATTGGACGGGTTATTGAGTACAAGAGTTGGCAGGTCATGTTGCAGTTGTATAGGACTTTGGTTTGACCACATTTGGAATACTGCGTACAGTTCTGGTTGCCACATTACCAAAAGGATGTGAATGCTTTGAAGAGGGTGCAGAGGAGGTTCACCAGGATTTTGCCTGGTATGGAGGGCACGAACTATGAAGAGAGGTTGAGTACATTAGGATTATTACATTAGAATGACGGAGGTTGAGGGGGGACCTGATTAAGGTCTACAAAATTATGAGAGGTATAGACAGGGAGGATAACAAGGAGGTTTTTCCCAGAGTGGGGGACTCAATTACTAGGGGTCACAATTTCAAGGTGAGAGGGGAAAAGTTTAAGGGAGATATGCGTGGAAAGTTCTTTACGCAGAGGGTGGTGGGTGCCTGGAATGCGTTCCCAGCGGAGGTGGTAGAGGTGGGCACGATAGCGTCATTTAAGATGTATCTAGACAAATACATGAATGGGCGGGGAGCAGAGGGATACAGATCCTTGGAAAATAGGCGACAGGTTTAGATAGAGGTCCTGGACTGGCACAGGCTTGGAGGGGCGAAGGGCCTGTTCCTGTGCTGTAATTTTCTTTGTTCTTTGTTCATACCAGGCTTCCATAACCATTGACTTTCCCGTAGATGAAACATCTGTCTAACTCAGCCTTCAGTATATTCAACAACCCGACCTGCTTTGCTCACTGTTTCTCTACCTCATGAAGTATCCAGTGCAATACTGAGCTGTACAGATAACCAATTTCCAACAGAGATTACTGGCATGGTGTTCAGGAACAAGACCCTGACTGACTATACTTTCTCCATTCTTTATTTTTCTAAAGCACATTAATGAACCAGATGATGAATAAATTGACAAGGAGTTTCCAGATTTTTTAAAATTCAAACTTCCCCCATCTGCCACGGTATAATTCAAATCCTAGTCCACAGAGCATTGTCTGGTCTCTGGATTACTAATCCAACAACAATACTGCTCCACCATTGTCTCTCCACTGACACTGATTTAGAGGTCATAGAGTCTACAGCACGGAAACAGGCCCTTCGGCCCAACTGTTCCAAGCCACCCAGTTCTCACAATTAATCTTGTTTCATTTGCCTGCATTTGTTCCATATCCTGCCATACCTGTCCCATCCATGTATCTGTCCAAATGTTACTTAAATGACAACATTGTACTCACCTCCACCGTTACCTCTGGTAGACTTAACAATGGAGCACAGACTGAACTGGAGACCTTGCTGTTCCTTATGGTTTGGTAATAAACTTGTGAACTGTATTTATTCACTTGTGAACTAGAAAAGTCTATTTATTAAAAAATAGTTTAATGCATCTTATGCCTGAAAGTCATTGCAGAACATCTAAACGTGGATGTGTGCAGTTGAAGCAACACTCAAGAAACTCCAAATCATCCACTACAAAGTATCCCCTTCAGGAAAAAAGAAAGCAGAGGTTGCTGGAAAAGCTCAGTAGCTCTGGCAGCATCTAAGTTCTGAGGAAGGGTTACCAGACCCGAAACTTTAATTCTGATTTTCCTTCACACATGCTGCCAGACCTGAGCTTTTCCAGCAACCTCTGTTTTTGTTCCTGATTTACAGCATGCACCGTTCTTTCGGTGTTTATGAAGTATCCTCCTTGAGTGGCATTGTATTTGCTACTTTCAACATTCACTCCCTTCAACACTGTTGCACATTGTACAATAAGCAAGAAGCACTGCAGATACTCACCTACACCTTTTTTTGTCAACATCTTCCAAGCTCTCAACTTTCACCATCTAGAAGGTCAAGGCTAGCAGATGTATGGGAACACTACTATAGTCAAGTCTCCCACCAAGCCAACACCATTCTGAGATAGAAATATAGCACTGGTTCTGGATCAAAATCCTGAAACTCCTTTCTAACAGTTCTATGGATGTCCCTACAAACCAAGGACAACAACTGATCAAGAAGGCAACTCACCACCAGCTTCTCCAGGGCAGTTGGGGATGAATAATGAATACTGGCCTAGTCAGCAACATCCAAATCTCATGAATGAATTTTTTAAAAAAAGTCTTTTGCAAGAAACTCCTTAACAATGTAATTTGCACAATGTTAGCAAGTTCAGCATATTTCTCCAGGAAACTTCGGTGCTGAAACTGGTATGTCGTTGTTTTGCATTTGGCTCAATATTTGTTTGCTCCAGGGCACTTCTAACCAACCAACTGTTCGAACTATTTCAATGCATCACCTCCTAGATGGGAGTTTGCTGTGATGATAGCTGTATCTGATGCCAAAAAATCTATTATCTTAATGCATCAGAGAATTTCAATGATAGACAAGAAGAGAATAAACAAACCATGCTTGAACAAGTGCCCTAGAAGAGTTCAAACAGGCATTTCCACTATTCAGGAATTGTATCTGACAATCATTTCCTGAATCAGTGAAAGAATTGTGTTCCATTGCACGTATGTGTAATATACTCTCTTACCCCTCCTTATGAGCAGAATATGAATGTTGTCTGGAATTTAAAGAATGATAAAATTGAATTTCTTTGGAAAAAAACATCTTATTTTCTGAGATAACAAGGTGTAGAGCTGGATGAACACAGCAGGCCAAGCAGCATCAGAGGAGCAGGAAGGCTGATGTTTCGGGCCTAGACCCTTCTTCAGAAATGGGGGAGGGGAAGGGGATTCTGAAATAAATAGGGAGAGAGGGGGAGGCGGATAGAAGATGGATAAAGGAGAAGATAGGTGGAGAGGAGACAGACAGGTCAAAGAGGCGGGGGTGGAGCCAGTAAAGGTGAGTGTAGGTGGGGAGTTAGGGAGGGAATAGGTCAGTCCAGGGAGGACGGACAGGTCAAGGGGGCGGGATGAGGCTAGTAGGTAG